>NC_133372.1:12701723-12761166 GCF_049309525.1 Garra rufa
CTGTTCCAACTTTATCATCCTCCACAACACAGGCAATCTGCAGCTTCTTGATGCCATAGCCAACAGGCAACAGTTTCGCTGTAGAGGAGAAGTTAGGTGACAGTTAGTCTATTGAAATACAAAATCTGGACAAAACTTTATGACTTGAATAAAGTATATTTTGACTTACATTGTCCCCAAACTAAACCGTCCAACTGAATGCTGCGGACACACTCCTCAAGCTTGGCCATGTCGGTTTCATCATCCCAGGGCTTGACGTCCAACAGGATGGAAGATTTGGCGATAAGTGCAGGCTCTGCTCAGACATTAAAAAGTGTCAGTGATAACACAAACAAAGGAATGCAGCGATTACAATTAAATGACTAGTAAATGTCAGGTTAAAAAGTGTCAATCACATCGTTCAGACGAAAGATGGTAATATGAAGTCATCATTGAACTAGTCATAATGTTACAATGTGCACACTACCAGTCAAAAGTTTGGAACAATTAGGATTCAAGGTTTTCAAAAAGAGGTCTATTATGCCAACTAGCTTTTTAGCATTGAATTACTTAAGTCTTAATGGAATTGTTCACTTTACAGATAGAAAAAAAAATTACAGATAAAATGTAACCCCCCCCCCCCCCAGTCATCAAAGATGTTTATGTCTTTCGTTCTTCAGTCGTAAGCAAATCATGTTTGAGTAAAACATTAAGATTTCTCTCCATATAATGGACTTCTATGGTGCCCCCGAGTTTGAACTTCCAAATGCAGCTTCAAAGGGCTCTTAATGATCCCAGCCGAGGAAAGAAAGGTATTATCTAGCAAAACGATTTATATACTTTAACCTCAAATGCTCGTCTTGTCTAGCTCGGCAAGATGAGTGTTTGAGATTTAAAAAAAAAAAAAAAAGTACACAAGTTGTAAATGATAAGACCCTTCTATCTCGGCTGGGATGGTTCAGAGCAGTTTGAAGCTGAGTTTAAACTGCATTTTGGAAGTTCAAACTCGGGGGCACCATAGAAGTCCACTATATGGAGAGAAATCCTGAAGTGTTTCATTAAATTTCATTACAACTGAGGAAAGAAGGACATGAACATCTTGGATGACAAGGGGGTGAGTACATTATCTGTACATTTTTTGTTCTGAAAGTGAACTACTCCTTTAAGTGTCAATTATCCTTCATAAATAATTCTAAAATGTTGATTTGGTGCTCAAGAAACAACGTTGAATAAAAGTTGTTTCTTGTTTGTGGAAACCATGATACACTACATTTGATTGTTTTTTTGGGGTAAGATTTAGGGGGGGAATTAAGTTTAAAGGATTTCCACAAAAATATTAGCATATTACAATGATTACTAATTTCCTTGGTAAGCACAAGAGACTTTGAAGACGTGAAATCTCAATTATTGCAAACTTTTGACAGTTAGTGTGCATTTAAAAGACAAATACGTACTCTTTGCCTTCTTTGCGTTGTATGCTGCAAGCCTCTCCTCCTTGATCTTTTTGGCTTCCTCATCCTTTAAAGTGAGAAAGATCCATTATCAAGTGTACACAAACATACACCAACTGCATGGTCATTTTTCAACTGGTTATCAGGAAGAAAAGTTGTCCATCACAACATCAGCCGAAAGATGGTAAAAACATCATGTGACCACACAATTGTGTCAAAACTCGCTATATGTTCCGATTCTGAACTCACTTCTTCCTCATCAGAACCGAACAAATCAATGTCATCGTCGTCTTCATCAGCCGCCGCAGGAGCTGCTGCCGTTGTGTCCTGCACACCAGCAGGGCCGTACTGACCGAGAGGCTTCTTCACACCTGGAAGGCTAAAGAGGTAAGGAGAGGAGAGTGAATCCTTGCTACTACAAAGGAGCTACTACTGTGTCTGAGAATTTCCAGCCAAATCAGATTTTGAAATTTCACATCAGTCACTCAGACGAAAGATGGTTATAGGATAAACATCATATATTGGTGGAAGTACCTGCAGTGCAAAATATTAAATAACACAATCAAGCTTCGGATTACCTGCCTTTCTCCTTCTGGTAAGACTTGATGTGGTTGTACCACCGCAAAGCATGACAGAGGTCAGCTGAAGGGGTGCCAGACAGGGCATCGAACACTGCAATATCAGCCTGAGAGGGCACATACCTGACAAGAAAATATGATTAGTAAGGCTGGTGGTTTTCTCCATGAGCACTAAGAGGTGTTTATAGATGGACTGGGTTACATAAATCCATAACATTTACAAATGGATCCACAGTACAGCAATGCAAATGTGGCACTTAGCAAACACTTGGGGGAGGGGTAATTTACTACTACAAATACAGACCCTACAATGTTTGAACATACATATGCCATATTATTCATAGTTAAAAATAAAAACCCATGCCCTTTGAGGTTTATCACTGCATCCAAAATGATTTTAGTATTACAGCATAAGAAAAAAAAGGATAATCACAAGTTGTTACAAGCCAACTAAGGACACTTGATAAATAAAGTCACCCCACAAATAGCTCACCCCTCGATGTAACTTTTGTCTGCCAGAAACTCATTCAGAACCTTGAGTCCAGCGGGTGTTTTGAGATCGCCAAAGCCCATTGTTAGAAGTTACCGGTGGACCTCGTGGAGACGTGGAGCCCTGAGCTTGGAGGAAGAGCGAAGGAACGAGAAGACAACGTGAGATGGTCTTTATACCGCTGACGCTATGACTCCGCCCACCTAGGCATATTTTACAAAAATATACGAAAACAAGACACTTTTGACAGCAATTTGCGCTAGGTATGGAAAGCTGGATTTTTATAGACCATAAAGAAGCCATAGTAATCATCTCTTGTTTTTGACAGATAACAAAAACCGTGATGACTACCTGGCTTTTAATGTGAAACAAGAGAAGGAAACGACCGCTTTTATGAGCGGAAATGACGACGCCTAAATGTAAAAGGTCAACGAAAAACGTTGGATTATTCTTATAAAATGTATTTAATATATTATTGTATTTTAACACACGTATATGCTTTTTCAATGTTATAGAATAATCTGATTCAATAAAATGTTTTTTCTATTTTTCAAAGATTAATGTACTTCGGCTATTTCCGTCATCTCCGAAATCCCCCGAGTGCACATTCACAACTGAACCGACGTCTGTAACGCTGTTCTGGTCTAGAAGGCCAAATAGCGTAAAGGTAAGCATTAAAGATGTTCTTTTGTCTACATTTAAGTGTAGCTTACATTTTATCAGGACATTTACTTTATGTATAACAGCTGAAATTATAATTGCTTGCGAAACATGGGTAGTTTACAGTAACGTTCTCCCTGTCCTTGACTAAGCTACAGTGCTGCTGAGTGCTAGCCTGCTAACCAGTGTCTGTGTGTATAGATGGAAATGTCAACATTGTGATTTTACAGTTGTAATCTTTACTGTGCAACACCTAGATACATTAAGAATGGGTTCTTTTATAAATATTGTTCTTCATGCTTTTTTTATGGCACAAACATGTTGCTTTAGTGGGGTTATGAAATATTAGGTTTTGTAATCCTTGACATGGGATTTATTGTACTGACTGTCTTCACTCTGCAGGAATGTAACTAAATAAAGAAGTTATCATTAATACTGTCATTTGTATATCTAGGGTATGATCACGATTATATTGTGTCCATTTTTTTACAGTGTCCTTGTGTTTCAAAGTACAGTAGCAGATTTATCCCATGTTAACCTTGATATTATTAATTAAATACTGTGGATTAACATGTTACGTGTGCTTCTAATCACCTGGCATTTCATCTACAGCGACATGTTGCGTTTGCCAGCAGTAAGTCGGGCTTTGGCTGGTGCGGCCCATTCCAAGGGCTCCATTGCCACCACTAACAATGGTATTTGCATTATTTTTTTTATCTGTGAAAATGTAATGCCCTACTGTCTTGTCCTGTCATTTTCTCACACTGGTTTATTTTTCACAACAGTGTGGATGTCAGTCCGGGCCTCAAGCAATATGGTTGAAGTGTTTGTAGACGGAAAACCCGTCATGGTGGAACCAGGAACCACTGTTCTACAGGTAAAAATGCAGTGAACATTTCATTTTTATTATTTCCATGTAAAGTGTAGTATGTTGACATGCCAACTGTGTTTAGGCTTGTGAGAGAGTAGGTGTGCAGATTCCTCGTTTCTGCTATCATGATCGTCTGTCAGTGGCTGGGAACTGCCGCATGTGTCTGGTGGAGATCGAGAAAGCACCAAAGGTAACATGCACTACTGAAACGCACACATTGTCCATCATTATCAAAATGCATGAAGAGTCTTAGTTTAAGCACTTGTTTCATCTGCACTTTATCAACAGCCTGTTGCAGCATGTGCAATGCCAGTCATGAAGGGCTGGAACATTTTGACCAACTCAGAGAAAACACGGAAAGCCAGGTTTGGCTAGTTTCTTCCTTTACAAATCATTTTCACGCATTGCATTACATACAGTTTGTTTATTAATTTGTATTTCTTGTGCGTCTCTAATAGAGAGGGAGTCATGGAGTTCCTGCTTTCCAACCACCCTCTTGACTGCCCAATTTGTGATCAGGGAGGAGAATGTGATCTGCAGGTAAAAAAAAAAACATTGTTTACAGCAATTTAATGGAACTTGACTGTGAACTTGAGTATGCACTCATGAATGCAAATGGAATTATCACTAATGCACTTTTTTCCCATCTTGATGTTGTGCTGGATTTATAGGACCAATCGATGATGTTTGGTGCTGACAGAAGCCGTTTTACAGAAGAGAAGAGAGCAGTTGAAGATAAAAACATTGGCCCGCTCATTAAAACAATTATGACCCGCTGTATACAATGCACACGTTGTGTTCGGTGAGTTTGGTGAGGTTTGTTATTCTGCAAGCTACACTACCAGTCAAAAGTTTTTGAATAGTAAGGTTTTTTCTTCTGCTCACCAAACCTGCATTTATTTGATCAAGAGTACAGCAAAAACTATAAAACTTTGAAATATTTTTAATATGTAAAATAGCTGTTGTCTATTTGATTATATTTTAAACTAATTTATTTTAATTTATTTATATTCCTGTGATTTCAAAGCTGAATTTTAGCATCATTATTTCAGTCACATGATCCTTCAGAAATAATTCTAATATTCTGATTTGCTGCTCAAAAACATTCATTATTATGATTATGTTGAAAACAGCTGAGTAGAATTTTTTTAGGTTTCTTTGATGAATAGAAAGTTCAGAAGAAATAGAAATGTTTTGTAACATTCGAAATGTCTTTATCATCACTTTTGATCAATTTAAACCATCCTTGTTAAATAAAAGTAATAATTGCCATTGTTTATTTCCCACAAAAAAACATCTTTCTATTCATCAAATAATCATGTACTCAAAAATACTCAACCGTTTTAAATATTGCTGATAATAATAATAAAAAGTGTTTCATGAACAGCACATAAGCATATTAGAATGATTTCTGAAGGATCATGTGACACTGAAGACTGGAGTAATGCTGCTGAAAATGTAGCTTTGATCACAGGAATAAATTACATTTTAAAATATATTCAAATAATTAAACAAAACAGTTATTTTAAGTAGTACAATATTTCTAAACTTTACTGTTTTTGCTGTACTTTCGATCAAATAAATGCAGGCTTGGTGAGCAAAAGAGGCTTCTTTAAAAAACATTACAAGTCTTACTGTTCAGAAACTTTTGACTGTTATTGTAGGTTTTACATTTACAATAAAAGCAGAAGAATTTTCATCTGTGAAACTGTTCCATGATAGTTCCTGTATAAAGTCATGTACAAACAATGGCCTATGGTGCAAAGCTTTACGGATTACTTTTTTGTACTAGTTCCTATTACCTTCAAGATCAGACAGAGTTTGTCAGTGTTCAAAACATTGCATTAGCAATTCATCAAATATACAGATATACATAATTTTTTTTTTTTTTTTTATAACTTCACAGTTTTGCCAGTGAGGTTGCTGGTGTGGAGGACCTGGGAACCACAGGACGTGGTAACGCCATGCAGATTGGTACCTACGTAGAGAAGATGTTCATGTCTGAATTGTCTGGTAACGTGATTGACTTGTGTCCTGTTGGAGCACTGACCTCCAAGCCTTACGCCTTCACTTCACGACCCTGGGAGACCAGGTACAATCCTGAGAGATTGTTTGTTTTGCTTTAAATAGTGGATTACTTTGTGAATGTGTGTGCACTTTAATTTTTGAACATGCTTTGCTGATGTGTCTACAGAAAAACTGAGACCATCGATGTGCTGGATGCTGTTGGCTCCAACATTGTGGTGAGCACCAGGGGTGGTGAGGTCATGAGAATTCTGCCCCGTCTGAACGAGGATATCAATGAAGAATGGATATCCGACAAGACCAGGTGAGTGAATAATCTCTTAAAATATAAACACATTTCTCTCGCTTTCTCTTCATTCACACACACTCATGTGTCTCTGACTTACCCTCTCTAAGGTTTGCATATGATGGCCTGAAGAGGCAGCGCCTGACCCAGCCAATGGTGAAGGATGCCAGTGGCCAGCTGGTTGCCACCACCTGGGAGGATGTTCTTACACTTGTGGCTGGAGCAGTAAGTGATTACATATACAAAAAAATCACACTTTTATCATTTTTCTATGATATGCTTTGCCATTTGCAGACAATAGAGTTCAATGGTTGTGATTTGTGTTTTCAGCTCCAGGGAGTTAAGGGTTCTGAGGTAGGAGCTATTGCTGGTGGGATGGTAGATGCTGAGGCACTGGTGGCTCTGAAGGACCTACTGAACAGACTGGACAGTGACACCCTCTGCACTGAGGAGGTCTTCCCAATGGCTGGTGCCGAGTGAGTACTCATCTGATCAGACTTATCTGTCTTGAGACTGAAATGAGAATAATGTTTGTCCTGATTTCAGTCATAATATATATTCTCATAGTGATGTTTGGAGTACAATAACTATTACTAAGGAAACACCACTAATAATTACTTGGGGATGAAAAAGGATAAGATAGTTCACCCAAAAGTGAAAATTCTGTCAATAAATGCTCACTCTTGTTATTTCAATCCCGTAAGACCTGAAATCAGAGAGCTTTCTGACCCTGCATAGACAGCAACTACCACATTCAAGGCTCAGGAAGGTTGTAAGGTCATCGTTAAAATGGTCCATGTGACATCAGTGGTTTAACTGTAAGTTTATAAAGCTACGAGAATACTTTTTTTGTGCAAAGACGACTGACACGGAATAAAGTTGTTATTTTTGTTTTCTTTGCGCACAAAAAGTATTCTCGTTGCTTCAAAACATTAAAGGAGTAGTTCACTTCTCTCCATATAATGGACTTCTATGGTGCCCCCAAGTTTGAACTTCCAGAATGCGGTTTCAGATGGCTCTAAACGATATCAGTCTAGAAAAAAAGGGGTCTTATCTAGCAAACCGCAAAAAATGTATAAACTTTGTATAGAGATTAAAAAGTATATAAATTGTACATGTTTTTAGAAAATAATCAATCGTTTTGCTAGATAAGAACCTTCTTCCTTGGCTGGACTCATTTAAAGTCCTTTGAAGCTGCATTTAAACTGCATTCTGGAAGTTCAAACTCACATGGACTATTTTAACAATGTCCTTACTAGCTTTCTGGGCATTGAACATGGTAGTTCCGTTGCTGTCTATGCAGGGTCAGAAAGCTCTAGGATTTCATCAAAAATATCTTCATTTGAGTGCCGAAGATGAATGAAGGTCGTACAGGTTTGGAACGACGTGGGTGAATAATTAATGACAGAATTTTCATTTTTGGGTGAACTATCCCTTAAAGTTTTGATTTGGGGTGAGTAATTGACAACTTTTGTTTGAACTAACTTTTCATTCTTACTATTACAGATTTAAACTATTGTATCTTTTGTCTTTTTAGAACCGACCTGCGCTCCAATTACCTCTTGAACAGCCGTATTACTGGCATTGAGGAGTGTGACCACCTGCTTCTGGTTGGAACAAACCCACGTTATGAGGCTCCTCTCTTCAATGCACGTATCCGCAAGAGGTATAACCATTGCACGATGTATTTGCAACGGTTGTAAAAAGTTGACTAGGTGTCATTTTACTCCACCTCACTGTTTTCTTTTTTATCTTTATGTTTCAGCTGGCTGCATAATGAGCTCCAGGTGGCCTTGGTGGGTCATAATGTGGACCTGAGCTACTCTTACAACCATTTGGGTGAAACCACACAAGTTCTGCAGGAGATCGCTACTGGAACACACCCGTTCTGCAAGGTAGCAATGTTGGAGTTAATTTGGAGCTTTGATTGAAGTCTTACATTGTCTGTAAACATGACTGAATATGAATTAATTTTGTTTTTGTATTTCAGGTTCTAGCCCAGGCTAAAAAGCCTGTCGTAGTGGTGGGTAGCTCCTCTCTTCAGAGAGAGGATGGGGCAGCCATCTTTAAGGCTGTATCCACAATTGCTCAAAATTCTCGGGCCAGCAGTGGTGTTGAAGACGGATGGAAGGTCCTCAATGTGCTGCACAGGTCAGCTACTACAATAAGTGTGCATGTCTGTACCTTTCTTTAAAAATCTTTTCAGTTCTACTGTTCTGTGTGATTGAAAAGAATTGTGAATTTTGACTTTTTGCTTAAGCCCGGCTCACACTACAGGAGTTTTAAAATCCTGACCGATTATTAAATCTGGTTGCAGCGCACACATAAGGAGAATCTTCGCAGATTATCTTACCTGAATTCTTAAACCTGCACACACTACAAGATTTTAAAATCGTGGCGCATCACACACTACAAGATATCATTAGGATTATCATGCCGGAGGAAGCGCCTCTCCTGATCTCACACAGCCAATCGTCATTTTAGCAACTAATGTTTACATATAGGTTAGCTTGTGCAAGCAGCTTTCTGCACTCACCTGGTATGTTCAAAACTAGGGCTGTGATGGTCTCAATGGCCCCAGAAAAATTAATTACCATGAATGTGTCGGGGCAAAAATTAAAGGAGATTTTCGAATTAATAATAATAATAATTAATAAATTAGTATTTTCTGAGTCAGTGTCGCAAAGATCCTGACTCACCATCTGCTCATTGGATGCGCATTTAATGCCTAAATGCATCTTTATGGATTAGGCCTATAGCTAATGAGAGAGTTTTGTTTTCGATTTTAATTATTTCGTTTTATAGTTGTGAAGTAATAATTTAAAGCTTTCTATTGATATATTAATCATGTCTGTGAGGCAATTACCTGGGTTTCGGTTAATTATTGTGAAGCGCTCCTGTTTAACACCAAAGACATCAGAAAGCGTGTTTGTTTTCTTCAAAAGCACGTTTTGTTAATGCTGTGTACACACAAACTAAGGTAGACCCTTTACAATTCTGGATGATATATTAGGCTACTCTTACCTTTATGAGCAAAAATGAAGTTTCACATTGCACCGGCGAATCCATGTCCTAAAGCGCGCTCCAGCTTTCAATCTCTGCAAATGAGTGGATATGTGCCTATTATAGCACACATTTATCTAGGTTAAACGATTAAACAAATATTGTGATATGCTTAAGTTTATATATATATATATATATATATATATACATACTAGATTTTAATTTAAATCGTGATGACTTGAGAAGGCTAAATTGATCTGTCTGTCGCTGGTCGCTTAGACATTACTTTAAAAAAAAAACGAAAACTTGAATTGAACAAACAAAAAGTGTTCCAAATATATCTCTAAATTAACTTTATAAACTAAAGAAACGAAAATAAATGTAATCACTTTGCTATTAAAGACAGCATCTGTGTAATGGGGAAGAGAAAGAGGAAAAAAGACAGGTTGAAGTCGGACTCGGGCCACTAATTCTGATGAGCTGTCCGACATTTTTTGCAACGAATGTTTGTTTAATAGCCTATTTCGTATTTAGGCTACTTTCTTATTTAAATATATTATTTCTTCGATTTATTTGAGTGTTTTTTAGGCTGCTTGTTCAATGACTAAAGTGCTAAAATAAACAGGCACGTTTTGTTAATAATGTTTGAGCCTAATTTAATTGTTTCAAAATTATATACTTATGTATTTATATATAGGCCTATATACACAAACGTTATAATGTATATATCTATAAAACACTGCGCCACCGCGGTGCATGCCACCGTCACAGCCCTATATTCAAAACTGAGACAATTTCACTAAAGCAGAGCTCCTCTTTCTCCTTACTTTTGTGGTACGTTTTCGACACATTATACAGACAGTGTTACTACAAAAACTCAAGAAGCAGTTTCCTCCATCGAACACCCCTGTTTTGCGGTCACGCATTGGCTGTTGTGAAAGCACATAGCGTCATCATCGCGATTTAAAATCTTAAATATCAAACATGTTTGATTTGATCGGGGCAGCCCCGATCTGTCTGCTAGCAGATCGGGAGGTGCAAGATTCGATCTTTGAACGCCTCACATTACAAGATAATCTGCGCCGAACATCGGGGCCGATCGAGGTGCTTGACAAGATTTTTGCTCCGATTCTCGGGAGGGGAAAATCGGGGCAAAATCGGGCTAAAAATCCTGTAGTGTGAGCCGGGCATTAAAGGTATAGTTCACCCAAAAATGAAAATTCTGTTAATAATAATAATTCATAACTCATGTCGTTTGCAACCTGTAAGACCTTCTTTTGCCTTCAGAGCACAAATTAAGATATTTTTTTAATTAAATCCGAGAGCTTTCTGAGTTCTGACCCTCCATAGACAGCAAGGGTCCTACCACGTTCATGGCACAGAAAGGTACTAACAACATCGACAAAATAGTCCATGTGACATCAGTAGCTCAATCATTTTATGAAGCTTTAATTTGTGTTCCAACGGCGAAGAAGGTCTTACAGGTTTGGAATGATATGAGGGTGAGTAATTAATGACAGATTTTTTTTTGATTGAACTATCCCTTTAATACAAGCAGTGGCGCCTCCAGGATTTTTTTCATAGGGTGGCCGAAAGGGGCCAGTAAAAATGTTAGGGTGGCACAATACAATACAAAAAAATGCATGCCTAAATCTGATTGAAGACAATAATTTTTGGCATTATTTCTGGTAGCATATAAAGTTATAGGCTTCAAAACTTCAGTATTACTCTTTATAGAGCAAAATAGAAAAAGTCGCTCTGCAATTTAACTGCAAATAACCTCGTCTTTATTTAATCGGCATATTCATCAAAATAGACACAAGCTTAACCCTTGTGCCTTCAAAAAAAAAAAGTTACACATAGGTGCAAAATGGACAAAAATGTCCACATCCAAAAACTGTCATAAAAATATGATTTGTTAATATTTTTTTCCACTTTCACTGATGTTGATTTTTTTAACCAGCATCTGTTCTATCCATAGATATAAACATTAATTAATTTTTAGAATTTTAACCCTTTAAATGCTGGTTTGTTTACATAATGCCACAGGTGTTTTTTTATGAAAAAATGAAAAATAGTAGTTAATTTCCATATACTAAATGCTAAGAAGATTTTTTTCTTTGCTTATTAGCTTCTTGGGTGTGTCAATGAAGAACAACAACATTCATTTTGAGGCATTTTTTTATGTAGTGTCAGATTTAAAAAAAAAAAAAAAAACAACAACTAACACTTAGGGCCATAATGGACAAAAATGGCCATGTCAAAAAACTGTCATAGAAATGTTATATATTAATTTTTTTTCCACTTTCACTGACTGTTGTTTTTTATCAGCATCTCTTCTATTCATAATTACCAAACATTCATTCATTTTCAGAATTGTAATGCTTTAAAAACTGGTTTATTTACATAATGCTCACTGTCAGTGGGCAACACCAGCTCCAGAGCTTCCTCTGCTGAGTAACGTCTCTTTATCTTGCAAGCAATGAAATGACCAAGCCCTCAAGCACCAAATATGTATAGGTTTTGCTTTGCGAACACCTGTCTGGGCTGTGCGAACACTCAAACTTTGTATAAAATCTACCAGACTACACAATCAGCATTTTCTTGTGGTGAAAACAAAAACAATGTGTTTAGGGGCTTCTGAACTTCTTCATCAAATTCAAGCTCACCTTTTATCTCTGTACAAAAACAATAACAAATGAAAAAGTGCAATCAAGGATTTAAAATATGTGTTTGGGTGAAAAAGAAAAATCCTCAAAGCTCATTAACCTTCTTTGACCTCATTCATAGCTTTCACATGGCCCTATGACCCTGCCAAGGGTGGGACTCATTTACATGGAGTGGGATTTTTGATTGCCAGTACAATGTCATTTCTTTCAAACATATTACACCCATAAAATTTTCAGAAAACACATGCAAACCACACTCTGACATCCTTACCAACATACCCACACAATTTTAGCTGCATTATTTTTCCAATTGACTCTATAATAGGCTATAATATGCATAAGCAGAAAACACAAAAAAGTGAGTATTTCTTTTATATGCCAAATTTGAAAAAATGGCACAATCTAGTAAAAAATGGTAAAAATTTCAAATTTGAAGCCTTTCCGATAGAATGAATGCCTATATTGCATCATTTTATAGTCAAATGGCCCTGGGTTAAAAAATTGCAGTTTTAATGGGTTTCAATGTGGACATTTTTGTCCTTAAGGTCCTGAGTGTGAGTATTTTTTGTACGGAGGGTAAAATAGATTTTTTTGAAGGAAATGAGGATGAAATATTAAAATTTCAATAAAAATACTCACCTGAGCCAAGATTTATGCAGTTGGCATTAACACAGACATACTTAAAACAAAAAACAAAACTGTGCAACCCGAGCCCGACGGGCAGCATCGAGCTTGCCTTCAGCGCAGTTTGAAGAGTTTGCGCGATCATGCGCACGCAATAAAGCTTGCCACAAAGCACAGGCAGAGGTAATTACCATGAATGTGTCGGTGGAAATAGTAAGGTAATATTTTTTAAAAATTAAGCTGACAATCCTGACACGCCATTTCCTCATTGGACTAGAGAAAATTGCATTTTTAAGGATTTCATAGCCTAATAAAAGTTTTTGCTTTCGGTTTCGGTTCATTATTGTAATACGCTTCTGTTCAAGACCAAGACAACAGAAGCTAATCTTCTATGCAAGGGTTAAAATAGTAGAACAGAGTAACAGGGGCCCTTGGTGACGGGGAGCCCATCGCGAACCCTTCCCCTCCCACTGAACGTGGTCTTCTATGTTTTCTTTTTTTATAAAGTCACAAAGTTTTGTTGATATTGTGAGTGCACACAAATAAACATAGACCTCAGCTTTACAGGTCCGAATAATTTATTACTCTTACCTTTATGAGCAAAAATTATGCCGTATTTTATGTTGTTTCCAGTGCAAGTGATCGCGCTGCACCTCCAAGTCCTGTAAGCCCAAAATTAGCTTTCACTTTCCGCATGCACAAACGATTGGATATGGTTCTAACAGCGTACATTTATATTGGTTAAATGTTTAAACTAACATATATAATACGATTGAACAGTTTAATATCCAGAGATGTTATTTCAGACAAGTCGTGATTATTTGAGAAGGCTAAATTGATCAAACATAGGCTATGTTCGACTCGCTGGTCGTTTTGAAAATCAAAAACTAACATTTAACGAACAAACAAATGCTCCAAACACTTTTCTAAATTAACTTAAAATAATAACGAAACGAAATATAATGTAATCTCTTTGTCATTGCATACAAAACTGAACTATTTATGCATGCTTGGCGTTGCGGCTGCGCTTGTGAGAGTGCTTGAAGTCGCCGCAACTCAAGAGGTGGAGGGGTTGAGAGCGTATTCTACATTACACATCATAGAAGTTTATATTTATTTCTAATATTGTGTTTTGTCAATGTCCGTGTTAAAAAAAACTCCACTCTTGCTGGTTGGGGGGGCCAGTGGGGTGGCCAGTGTCATTTTAGGGGTGGCCGCGGCCCCCCCTTGGAGGCGCCACTGAATACAAGTACTTACCTTGTCATACATGTGTTTGACCTTAGAGTGGCCAGTCAGGTGGCAGCCCTGGACTTGGGTTACAAACCTGGTGTTGATGCCATCCGGAAGAACCCTCCCAAAGTACTGTTTCTCCTAGGAGCCGATGCTGGTTGCATCACCAGAGCAGATCTTCCCAAAAATAGCTTTATCATCTACCAGGGTCAGTAAACACACTTGCATATTTTGTATATTATAGACTTTGTGATAAACTTAAAAAAAATTGAAGAATATTATAATATTATAATAAAGCTTACTCCAAGCGAAGAGCGACAAAGACCTTTGCAATGAGTATATCGGGCCTTAATGGTAAGCGGCTTGCATCCAAATGTATTCTTTTGGGTTTAAGGTCACCACGGAGATGCAGGTGCAGTCATGGCTGATGTGATCTTGCCTGGTGCTGCATACACTGAAAAGAATGGCACATACGTCAACACAGAGGGCCGTGCCCAGCAGACCAGGGTGGCAGTCACCGCTCCTGGTATGGCACGTGAAGACTGGAAGGTTCTGCGTGCCATTTCTGAGGTACGATCATTAAAGCCTGGATTTAACGATGTAGAATATTGTTCATTTACAGTTGAGGTGAAAAGTTTACATACACCTTGTAGAATCTGCAAGGTGTTAATCATTTTACCAACGTAAGTATGATCATACAAAATGCATGTTATTTTTATTTTTTTTTATTGAGTACTGACTTGAATAAGATGTTACACAAAAGACGTTTACATATAGTCCACAAATGAAAATAATAGTTGAAGTTAAAAATTATCCTGTTCAAAAGTTTACATACGCTTGATTCTTGTTACCTGAAAGATCCACAGCTGTTTTTTGTTGTTGTTGTTGTTGTTGTTGTTGTTGTTTAGTGAAAGTTGTTCATGAGTCCCAGTTAAACTGCCTGCTGTTCTTCAGAAAAGTTTTCCAGGTCCCATAAATTCTTTGGTTTTTCAGCATTTTTTTTTTAATTTAAACCCTTTCCCAAAATGACTGTATGACTTTGAGATACATCTTTTGACATGAGGCCAACTGAGAGACATAACTAGTACCGGAAGTTCAAATGCTCACTGATGCTTCAGAAGGAAACACAATGCATTAAGAACCGGGGGTGAAAACTTTTTGAATTTGAAGATCAGGGTTAATTTGTTTTCTGGGAAACATCTTCATCTGGGAAGTATCTTCTGTAGCTTCTAAAGGGCAGTACTAAATGAAAATAATATGATATTAGGGCAAAAAAAGAAAAATGTACACATCTCCATTCTGTTCAAAAGTCCCCCCCCCCTCCCAGCTTAATTCATGGTTTTTCCTTTTGAGCATCGGTGAGCATTTGAACCTTCTGTAATAGTTGCATATGAGTCCCTCAGTTGTCCTCAGTTTAAAAAAGATGGATCTCAAAATCATACAGTCTTTGTTGAAAAGCGTTAAAATAATAAAAATGCTGAAAAAAACCCAAAGAATCTGGGACCTGAAGGACTTTTCTGAAGAACAGCGGGCAGTTTAACTGTTCAGGACAACTATCATTAAACAAAAAGCACAGCTGTTGATCATTCAGGTAACAACATTATTAAGAATCAAGTGTATGTAAACTTGAACAGGGTCATTTTTATAAATTCAACTATTATTTTCTCTTCTGGACTACATGTAAATGTCTTTTATGTGAAATGTCTTATTCAGGTAAGTACTTAAAAAAAAAATACAACTGTACCTTTTTCTGAGCTCTGTATTTAGAATAAAATTCCGGTTGTTCAGTAGAGAATTTCATGTTTTTGTTTGCTTAGCTGGCGGGGGTCACACTGCCGTATGATAAGGTGGATGAGGTAAGGAGAAGACTGGAAGAGGTCTCTCCTAACCTGGTGAGATATGATGATGTAGAGGAAGCCAATTATTTCAAACAGGCCCATGAGCTTTCAAAGGTTAGTGTTCTTTTTCAATTCAAATTTAAATTCTGCACTACTTAAACTGTTAAGTAATGTCCTGCTGTTCTCTTTAGGCTGTGAATCAGTCATTGCTTGCAGCTCCTCTTGTACCTCCTCAGCTCACAGTGAAGGATTTCTATATGACAGGTAGAGTAATATATATTGGTTTCTTATGTGTCAATAAAATGCTGTTTGTTTTTGAACCTGTCGTTTACCACTTCCTTCGATTGTCTTCCTCCACAGACCCCATCAGCAGAGCCTCTCAGACTATGGCAAAGTGTGTCAAGGCTGTGACAGAGGGAGCAGCAGCAGTTGATGAGCCCTCAATTTGTTAAACTCTTTCAGGCAAACCAGTCTGTCCATAGTAACATACATGAAAATAGTCAACGTTAAGTACATGTACAAACACATACCTGGATTTCAGCATATGTTGCTGCTTGTGTCTCATCTCTTATGTAGTCAGACTTCCACAGAGCAACAAAAATGTGTGAAATTAATCACGCTCCTATTTAATAGGCTTTGAAGGGTGTTGTAAAGTTGCCATGATTTGGCCGAATGAGGTCTGCTTTGTTTTGGAAAGCTCTTATTATGATAAATAAAAATGTATTATATCAATACACTATTGTCACCATTCACATCACTGGTATACATTATTCAAAGCAAAGGCACAGTTGAAAATCTAGAAAATCAAAAGTTTTATAAGTATGTAGAATGGAAGTGTAAGGACAAAATCCTTTCTAAAAATAATGAGGTTGGATTAAGTGCAATGCAAAGCCTGATTTGCTCTAAAAAATGTATATATTTAATTTGACACAACTTTTTAAATCTTAAATTACATTAACTAGCAAAGTAATGGATTATCATGAGTTCCACTTTAATGATCAAACTTTTTACATGTTGCAAAGTCTGTAACACCTTTGTATACATTTTTACAACCATGTCTGGATCTTTCTGACATCACTGAAGAGTGATAGGGGGCAACCTTAGTCACTTCAAAATCTCTTTACCCCCACTAACACCTGCTTCAGAGTTTATATCACAAGCCTTGTCTCCTTGATAATATTTATTGATTTATAGCAAGGGAATGGAAAATGTGACTGACACGAATGTTATCTTTACACGTGAGATTGCACTGAATTTGAAGTCGGTGATGTCATTCCAGGCATGGATGAGACGCGTGAGAGGAGGCTGTCGGAAAAGACTTTGGGGGAGATCCCTGAAACTTAAAATCAATGACTGCGGCTTCAATAAAACTTCACGCGGGTCTGAACACTTCTGAGAGACGGGCACTCAAGTGTTCAATCTATATTGTGTGTTTGCGAGATCTGTCATCTTTCTAAAAGCCGACAATGAACATACAAAGTTGAATTCCAAAATGGTTGCAGAGGTTGTTGTTGCACTGTTGGCTGTTGTCATGTCCCCCCAGTGCCTGTAGTTGTGCTGTAAGAAGCCTCGCATCCGATGACTAAACCAACACCCCCTTCTCCTTGTGTACGGCTAGTTTTATTTCAATAATCGACAAAGATGTGCCAGTAGGATTCGTGTAAAATTATACCCACGCGTTAAAAAACTAAATTTCCTAGCGTGGAGCGGAAAGGTAGAGGCGGAAAATCCCCGTTGAAAGTAATAGCCGTCGACCGTACGAAAAGATCAGCGTAGCTTGTTTAGCACAGGCCGCAGCGACCGGGGACTGAGCGGCAGCCGGGAAGCAGCGGACTCAAGCAAAGGCGGAAGCCCGCTTATCACGCACTACAAGGCGGGTGTCTCATTACTCGACTCGGGGGATTCAGGAGGTTTCACAGGCCAACGGTAACTACAAATTGCGTAGAAATAAAGCAATATCTGTCGTCAAAATGTCTATCTGATATCAGTTTTTCTTGTAATATTATTACAACCTAAACCGGTGAAACAAATCTAAATACACATTATAAAAAATACCCCGAAACTTTTAAACATCTCCGGTCGTCGACAACGCGTTTTGTCGTTTGACAGGTATTTAGCTTATTATCGGTCCCGAGAGTCTGCGCAAAAACAAATGTTCCAAAAACAGTTACAAAGTTTCAAAATGCGTTGGAAATATTTGTACGACGCAACATAGACATAGATTCTACCAGCCGCGTTGAATCTGACCGTATCTTTCGTAAAAAAAATAAATAATAATAATTGTTACTTCAGGCGCTACACCCAACTTGCTCAATCCTTGCCTCAAAAGTAACTGATAGTGCTGCCCAAGTACATGATAGAGTAGTAGGCGGGTTGTCCACCGTCCCCTTGCGTTTTCAAAGTTGCTTTGCATGTCAAACGTATTGTACTCTGCCCAAACGCTTTTACAAGCCATCGTTTTATGATTTAGTGCTTCACCTGCTAAAAGCTCTGCTTAGACCAGCTGTTTTTTTCCTCTTGTGTCATTGATTGCTTAAAACAGGGGTTACTTTTCTTGCTTCCTGTCACTTTAATATTTAATGGTTTGAGCTGTTTATGCTGAACAGTTTACATACTGCATGCTTTGATGGGTGTTTTGAAATGCAGAGTTAATATGTTAGATGCTGGAGGTGACTGCAACGTATTGAAAGCTACTTTAAATTCTATGTCATTTGACCTGCAGATAAGCATGTCATTATTGTATATATTATAGCTGTTTTAGTATAGATAACCTTTGTAGTTTTGTATACATCGGTGACTGCTAGAAATAATATATACAATAATAATGGATGAGCTGAGAGCTTTCATTTCTGTGCTCTTCAAATGTCAACTATCATTTGCGGACTATTCAGTTTAGGGCAGTTTCAGGGTCAGTGGTAACTGTCTGCAATTGAGATTAATAAAATGAATGTTACAGGAAAGGAAAGGCTGGAATACACTACATGACTTTAAGTCTGAACAGATTTTAAAACACTAGGCATTATGTACATGCACTGTATACTCAACGACTGAGGATAGATATACCACAAAACAAACAAACTTGCCCAGAAATGTGTGCCTTGTTTCTCAGTCGCATGACAAATCAAAGCAGTATGTGTTGTAAAATCATTTCAAAATACTGGATAGAGTTACAGTCTTAAAGTCTGTTCCATCATAGACTATGCGATTTGCTGAGAAATTGTGTCCAGACTGCAAATCATGGCCAAAATTTGGGCAAAAGTCATGTAGTGTATTCCAACCCTAAAAGTATAATGCAGTTTACACCTGGTAAAAAGTTTGAACACAATAGATACAGTTTTAAATATCATTTTTCTAAATGTATACATAACAATTGTCCACCTTTTTCTTCCTGTAAGAGTGGGTGTGGCCATTTATGGTAAATTCTATCAGTTTGGCTTCCGGTCTCAATCACCTCCAGGTATTTTAGGCTGTACAAAACAGCTCATTTTGCTGCTTGATATTGCAAATTGGTGTGTCTTACCATATTATTTTAAAGGGGAAGTTCACTTCCAGAACAAAAATTTACAGATATGTACTCACCACTTTGTCATCCAAGATGTTCATGTCTTTCTTTTTTCAGTCATAAAGAAATTATGTTTTTTGGGGAAAACATTTCAGGATTTCTCTCCATATAGTGGACTTCTATGGTGGCCGTGAGTTTGAACTTCAAAGTGCTAAAAATGATCCCACCTGAAGAAGAAGGGTCCAATCTAGCAAAATGATCGGTTATTTTCTTAAAAAAAAAAATCAATTTATATACTTTTTTTTTTTAACCTCATCTTTAATGCTCATCTTGTCTAGTTCTGCATGTACTTTGTGTATTCCGAATTCAAGACAGTTAGGGTATGTTGATAAATCTCATTTTCTTCTCCAACTTCAAAATCACCCTACATCGCTGCAGAAGTAATGACCAAGTGTTTACAAAGTGAACGTGCAAAGAAGATCAAACACCCTTTACAAAAAAAGGCAAAACAGCTATGCAGGACGATTTTGAAGTTGGAGGAGAAAATGAGATTTATCAACATACCCTAACTGTCTTGAATTCGGAATACACAGAGTACACGCGGAACTAGACAAGAAGAGTATTTGAGGTTAAAAAATATATAAATTGTAAGTTTTTTTTAAAATAACCAATCGTTTCGCTAGGTAAGACTCTTCTTCCTTGGCTGGGATCATTTAGAGTCCTTCAAAGCTGCATTTAAAGTGCATTTTGGAAGTTCAAACTCCCAGGCACCATAGAAGTCCCCTATATGGAGAAAAATACTTATTTTAAAGGGGAAGTTCACTTCCAGAACAAAAATTTACAGATATTTACTCACCACCTTGTCATCCAAGATGTTCATGTCTTTCTTTCTTCAGTCATAAAGAAATTATGTTTTTTGGGGAAAACATTTCAGGATTTCTCTCCGTATAGTGGACTTCTATGGTGGCTGTGAGTTTGAACTTCCAAAATGCAGTTTAAATGCAGTTTCAAAGTGCTATAAATGATCCCAGCCGAAGAAGAATGGTCTAATCTAGCAAAATGATTGGTTATTTTCTAAAAAAAAAAAAAAAAAAATTACAATTATATACTTCTTTTTTTTTTTTCATCTTGTCTAGCTCTGCATGTACTTTGGAGTTTTTCGACATACCCCAACTGTCTTGAACCGGAATACACAATCTCATTTTCTCCTCCAACTTCAAAATCATCCTACATCACTGCAGAAGTAACAACCAAGTGTTTAAAAAGTGAACGTGCAAAGAAGATCAAACACCCTTTACAAAAAAAGGCAAAACAGCTATGTAGGACGATTTTGAAGTTGAAAATGAGATGAGGTATTTTTCAACATACCCTAACTGACTTGAATTCGGAATACACAAAGTACACGCAGAACTAGACAAGAAGAGCATTTGAGGTTAAACATATATAAATTGTATTTTTTTTTTTTTTAGAAAATAACCAATCGTTTCGCTATGTATAACTCTTCTTCCTTGGCTGGGATCATTTAGAGCCCTTCAAAGCTGCATTTAAACTGCATTTTGGAAGTTCAAACTCCCAGGCACCATAGAAGTCCCCTATATGGAGAAAAATACTGAAATGTTTTCCTTTAAAAAACATAATTTCTTTACGACTAAAGAGTAAATTATCTGTAAACTTTTGTTCTGGAAGTGAACTTCTCCTTTAATGTATTATCTTAATTATGAGCACACTGGTTTGTAACTGCAAACAGTTTTAGAAAATCTCACCCATAGGCTTACTTCTGCGTTAAAGAAAAAGGTGGACATAAATTTGAAATGAATTAGAATTTTAAATTTAAGACGCATTTTCAATTTTGAGTGAAAAACTTGAATATGTCTCTTCAAACAGTTGTTCCTGCATTCCAAAAGAAGTTGGGTTGACTCTGCTTTTGTCACACTTTTGTCTCATTTATGTTCTGTTTTTTTTTTTTTTTTTTTTTCATCAGCTGATGTTCCGGAGAGTTCCAGCCCTGGGATGTATGAAGGCAAACACATCCACTATTCGGAGGTGGACCACAAGCCTCTGTGTTCATATAGCCCAAAGCTTTGCAAGCAACGCAGGCTCAATGGTTATGCTTTCTGCATCCGCCACGTGCTTGAGGACCGGACCGCTCCTTTCAGGCAGTGCGAATATGTAGCCAAGTACAATAGCCAGCGCTGCACCAATCCCATACCCAAGGCTCACGACCGAAAGTAGGTTTTTGCATTAACAAACGTTTACAGAAAAGAATACGTATGTTTAAAGAATACTGAAACAAAAAACTGTTTGTCTCTTAGGTATTGTAATAGTCACCTTCAGGTTATGGGTGTCCTCCCCAAGAAGGAGCGAAAGAAGAAACAAGACACAATAGAGTCTTTGGCCCTCAACATTACCGTTCCATCCCTGGCTTTGAAGACCCACAACGGGCTTGAGCTTTTACCTCCATCCCCACCACCCTCCCTGTCGTGTCTACTCCCCTCAGATCCCTTTGCCTTTTGCAGAGGGGAAAAGATGTTAAAATCAAGTGGCACATTCCTGAAGAAACCCCAAGAAAGCCAAGTTCTGAACCACAAGCAGAAACAGCAAGATCACAGTGTGGATCCAGCCTTCCCAAACCATCTCAGAACCTCGTCTCTTTCTTCAACTCTTCCACGTTCTTGCCTCCCTCCTACCCAAACTGGGAGAACCACACAAACACCCAAAGTTCCCGCTTCCCCTCGTGCAGAAATCTTACAAACCCCTGTGGTTCGTTCAGGTTTATTATTCAAAACCTCATCAACTCTTCAGGACGGCCATCAGGGCTCAATAGAAACGACTCCAGCTGATAACAAAGTTAAACTGGACCTTAATCATGCTTTTGACAAGAAGGTTGTCCCTGCAGCTTCAGGGACGGCACCAAGCCGTGATGACATACATAGATCTTTAATAAAATTGCACTCAGTTGCAATGCAACAGCAAGCTCCATGTTTGCAGAAGTTCCATATATTGATGGACCAACACAGGGGGAGGTACCAAGACCTGAACCCACATTTAGGTAGGTAATTGTGACCTCAGATTGTGACATTTAAAGGTTAATTTAGCCTTAGTTTGTTTTCATGACAAACACAGCTTGTGTTTTAGGGCTTGACTGGTCAGAAGACAGTGAAGAGGAAGATGGAGACTTGGGGAAACCAGTGTCATATCAGTGCCAGAGACTACAAGAGAAGCACTTTGAGGAAAGGTACATTCATCCATTAGTCTGACAATCACCCATCCACCATGTAATTTAATGCCAATGGCAAACACAAAGATTAAGCTACATTATAACGCAAATATTTAAAGAAGCTTAATTCTAATTGGTCAAGTGTGCTATTCTACAGCTAACCTGCAGTTTGCTTAACTTAATGGAGTATATTTTCATCTCAGTGTTCTCCTTTCTCACATATGTGACCCTGGACCACAAAACCAGTCATAAGGTTAAATTTTACAAAACTGAGATATATACATCCTATGAAAGCTCAATAAATAAGCTTTCTATTGATGTATAGTTTGTTAGGATAGGACAATATTTGGCCGAGATACATCTATTTGAAAATCTGGAATCTAAGGGTGCAAAAAAATCAAAATACTGAGAAAATCACCTTTATAGTTGTCCAAATTAAGTTCTTAACAATGCACATTACTAATCAAAAATTACATTTTGATAGGGTTACAGTAGGAATTTTACAAAAAATCTTAATGGAACATGATCTTTACTTAATTTCCTAATGATTTTTGACATAAAAGAAAAATCAATAATTTTGACCCATACAATGTATTTTTGGCTATTGCTACAAGTATACCCCAGCGACTTAAGACTGGTTTTGTGGTCCAGGGTCACATATGTGAAAAAATTGTACCTTAAAGGGATACTTCACCCAAAAATGAAAATTCTGTCCATAATTACTCACACTCATGTCGTTCCACACCTGCAAGACCTTCTTTGGTCTTCAGAACACAAATTAAGATATTTTTGATGAAATCTCTGACCTTCCATAGACGGCAAGGGTCCTAACCACGTTCAAGGTCCAGAAAAATACCAAGATGTGGCATCAGTGGTTCAACCGTAATTTTATAAAGCTCCAAGAATACTTTTTGTTGCGCAAAACAACTAAAATAACAACTTTATTTAACAATTCTTCTCCTCCACATCACCCTAGAGCCATTTTGGAGAGTACTATGATGCATAAGCGTGCTTTGATCTGGTACTCTCCAAAATGATGCTAGGGTGATGCGTAGGAGAAGAATTGTTGAATAAAGTTGTTATTTTAGCTGCTTTGCGCAACAAAAAGTATTCTCGTAGCTTTATAAAATTATGGTTGAACCACTGATGTCACATGGACTATTTTGTCGATGTTCTTGGTACCTTTCTGGACCTTGAACGTGGTAGGACCCTTTCTGTCTAAGCAGGGTCAGAGAGCTCTCAGATTTCATCAAAAATATCTTAATTTGTCTTCTGAAGACGAACAAAGGTCTTACAGGTTTGGAACGACATGAGCTTAAGTAATTAATGACAGAGTGTTCATTTTTAGGCGAACTATCCATTTAAATTGCTTCACTGATCTTTATAAGTAATGTTTGGAAGACCCTCTTGAATGTTCTTCAGGGTTCCTACTCTTTTTAACCAATGAAATCAACAAACCAAATTACTTTTCCAGTTGTTCATGATTGACTGGATAATGATTAAAACTACACTATGTAACGTTTGGCCCTCTAGCAAAAAAATAAATGAAACTGCATGCTTCTTGCAGAAGAACATTGTTTGGGTTGTTCTTTGGCTTTGTTCCTCTGCTTGGATGAATGTGTTTTGAGGCACCAGTGTACACATGGATACAGGACTTATCAAAGTGGATGGACAAATAAATAACACTTTTTTTGTTGTTGCTGCTTATTTACAACCAATAATTCCCAGGACTTTGTCCGTTACCAAGTGTAGTTTTAAGGATAGTGATTTTTAAGAATATTTTTCACTCACAATTTCTACCTGATAAAATATGTTATAGCTTGGCATACTGTGACTACAAAAATGCTGAGTGTATTTATTATAAATTACCAATGGATTTTTAAAATTTTATGAATCTAGATGACTTTTCCAGGTCTAGATATCACAAATAAAATTTGGCTTTCACATATATCCAGGTTTTTTAGGACTGGGAATCCTAGTTCTTCTTTGTCAAAAAAGGGATGAATCAAAATAAGAAATATTTTAGGTGATTTTAAAGGGATAGTTTACCCAAAAATCCCTCTCATGTTGTTTCAAACCTGTTAGACCTTCGTTCATCTTCTGAACACAAATCAAGATATTTTTGATGAAATCCGAGAGCTTTCTGACCCTCCATAGACAGAAACTGAAACAGTCCATGTGACATTCAACCGCTTTTTTACGAAGAAACGCAGTGCATGTGTGTTGTACGTCAGCAGCACCACACGCATGCGTTTATGGTTTTCTTGATAATACGGAGGACGTGACTTGGAGGAGAAGAATTGTTTAATGAAGTCACTATTTTTGCTTTCTTTGTGCACAAAAAGTATTCTCGTAGCTTCCTAAAATTACGGTTGAACCACTGATGTCACATGGACTGTTGTCACCAATGTCCTTACTACGTTTTTGCGCCTGGGAACATTTCAGTTGCATTTCTGTCTATGCAGGATCAGAAAGTTCTCGGATTTCATCTAAAATATCTTAATTTGTGTCCTGAAGATGAACAAAGATCTTATTGGTTTTGATTGACATGAGAGTAAGTAATTAATGACAGAATTTTCATTTTTTAATGCTTGTTTTGTCTTATTTTAATTCATCAGGTTGTGGTGTGTGTTTGTTTCTTCAATGCAGGAAAAACATCCTTGATCTGAGACATACTTATCTGAATGCAAGTTATGACAACCAACAAACTTGTTTTTTTGAACTTGAGAAGTTGTGTTTTCATAGTTCTGGCAATGCATGAATGCTTACACTCTGTGACTCAGCAGTGGATCGCAGCCCACAGTTTGAAAACTGCTGATCTAGAAAATTCTCTTTCCCATCTTACAGTGCCAGCCGATCCCGTGCTGAGCGTTTGGCAGGCTTCTGCTCATACCTGAGACAAAAACACACGCACCTTTGCAGAGAGCAGAGGGGCTTCAGGAGGGAGAGGAGATCCCAGCATGCCCTTCGTAAAGCCCTGCTGCAGGCAGCAAGAGAGGAACCACAACACACTGCACAGCTTATTCAGGAACAATATAAAAAGACCTCCACACCCTCCAGGTAAAAACACACGCTTGTGCATTGGAGGGATAGTTTACCCAAAATTAAAATTCTGTCATTAATTACTCACCCTCATGTCATTCCAAAACCGGAAGACCTCCCTTTATCTTCAGAACACAAATCAAGGAATTTTTTATGAAATCTGCATCGACAGCAACACAACTACTATGTTCAAAGCCCAGAAAGGTAGTAAAGAGAATATTTATTGTGCAAAAAAAACTTTATTTAACAATTTTCTTCTCTCATGTGTACGTCGAAGACTGGCATGAAAGAGAATAAATTGTTGTTTAAAGTCCTTTTTTTTGCACACAAAAAGTATTCTAGTAGCTTAATAACACTACAGTTGGACCACAGATGTCACATGGATTATTTTAACAATGTCCTTACTACCTTTATGGGCCTTGAACATGGTAGTTGCATTGCTGTCTATGCAAGGTCAGAAAGCTCTCTGATTTCATCAAAAATATCTTCATTTGAGTTTTGAAGATGAACAGGTTTGGAATGACATGAAAGTGAGTAATTAATGACAGAATTTCCATTTTTGGGTGAAGGCAGAGGTCTCAAACTCAATTCCTGGAGGGCTGCAGCTCTGCAGAGTTTAGCTCCAACCAGCTCCAACTCACACCTGCTTGAAATTTTCTGGTAATCCTGAAGACCTTGATTAGCTGGACCAGGTTTGATTAGGGTTGGAGTTAAACTGTGCAGAGCTGTGACCTTACAGGGATTGAGTTTGAGACCAATGCTTTAAGGGTATTAACAATACTAACAATATGATGTATTGATGTAATTGTAAAAAACCTTGATAATGTTTTTAAGAACCACATTAATTTTTTGTATAAATGTTTTTTCAACGACTGGGAGGCCTAATTGTTTTGTGTATGTCCTAATGGAAATACTAGATTTGCATTTTAGGTGATCACAGAAGACTGATAGACATTATTGACTAGATTTCTCCTCCCTAAATTATTAAAAAAACTAAAGTGTCTTTTTTGTTGTAAATGTCCCAACTGAGATGCAGGATTTGGAATTTTCAAAGTGTTCAGTTTATTGGTCACATTTTGGTTTCTTTTGTGAGTTAAAAATAATGTAATGGGTTGTGTAAAATAGCACATAATATCTTAATATAGATATATTAGTTGCAGGCTTCTAAAAATGATAAAATGAATCTATGAATCTAATTGTGTTGCAGAAAGTTTTGAATTGTCTGCAAATATTATATGCTCTATGAGAATCAATGTCAGATTAGATTGTGATGCAACACTTATATCATTGCAAAAGCCAAGGATGAGCTTTCATCAGAAAACTATAGAGCTCATGTGTGACTTATTTTTTTGCTTGTTTATTATTTATAGTGCCTTGCGAAAGTATTCATACCCCTGCATTTTTTTTTTTCCACATTTTATGTTGATGTTGCTGCATCGTTTTTTTTCCCACAACAGTCTACACTCTATACATCATAATGGCAAATGAAAAAATATTGCAAATTAAAAAAAAAAAAACTTAATTGATTCCATTGCATAAGTATTCAAACCCTTATCTGGGACAGTTGAAATTTAGCTCAGGAGCATTCATATTGCTTGTAGATGTCCTTGAGTGGTCCAGCCTGAGTCTGGGCTTGAACCCAATCAAACATTTCTGGAGAAACCTGAAAGTGTGCGTCTGCCCCCATCCAACCTGACTGAGCTTGAGGTTGGGAGAAGAATGGCAGGTAATTGCCAAATGCTGATGTACAAAGCTTTTTGCATCTTACCCAAAAAGACTTGAGGCTGTAAAGGTGTTTCAGCTAAGTACTGAGTTAAAGGTATGAATACTTATGCAATGTACTTATTTCAGTTTTTTTATTTTTAATAAATTGTGACAATTGTGTTTTTCTTTGTCGAATGGTGTATGGAGTGTATATTGATGTGGAAAAAAGTTTAAAGCAGCTTAACATAGGCAGCAACATAAAACTTGGAAGAAAAAAAAGGGGGTGGGGGGTGTGAATACTTTTGCAAGGCACTGTATATATTTCCAAATTGTTTGAAAAATTGATAATGTATTTTTTATGTTGTACATTTTCAGAGAGTTAAATTAAATGTTGATTTTAATATTTTGGTTGCATTTTGAGATAATAAAACAACTGGTTATGTATACTAGGCACATAATATCTTAATATTGAAATTGCTTGACCTTGAATCTGTCAAAAGTTTAGAATTTTTGGCAAATATTATATCGCTGACTAAGAGTATGAGAGTAATAAAATGTCTGATTTACACCCTTAGTGTGCAATGACATAGCACTCGATACTTGTAACTCAGTATTCTACTTTGTAAGTTTTGATGTTGCAGAAGTTGTTTTCTTACGTGTTTTAATTCCACAGCACTAATGTACCATTGACTGGAGATGACTCAGGGTTGTGTTCGGCTGTCGTAAAAGGTGAAGACTGCAGAAGTTCAGCCTTACCGTTCACCAGGCACTGCTTTCAACGTATCCTCTCAAAGTTCTTATTCTTTGAATTAGTCAAAACTCAAATGTACCCGTAAAAAAACAAGAGCAAGCTGCTATTGGCTGTTCGTCTGCATTTCAGAACATTTTGTCCTGTGACTTTCCAGCAAACCATCTGCTTTGGTGATTGACTGAAGTTTTACGAATGTCTGCGTTCCCTGTGTTGCATCCTTAATGGCTCTCTCTAGATATCCTTCAGAACCGTTCTCAGCAGCTGTTCTCAAGCTGCACTGCTCGCTTTGCAGATGGAGCTCAGTGTTCCATCCCTGTCTTTGACATCACGCACCAGACGCCACTTTGTGATGAGCATGCCAAGAAAATGGTGAGAAACATTGCGCTATTTCATTGCGTAAAGAACTTTTGCTAGCAACTAATTTCACCATGTCTGTGCTACTTTACAGGACAATTTCCTTCGAGGTGATATCAGCCGGAGAACGTACCACCACCACCAGCAGATTCAGCGGCACAGGCCACTAAAGAAAGCCAAGCCTCCAGCACTCACTAAGAAGCATAAGAAGAAAGGAAAGAGAGGAGCAACAAGACGCCCTCAGAAACCCATTCCTCCTGCGCAGCCTCAGGGTAACCTGGGAATGCCTTCCATCTTGTGCCTGCCCACTCAGCCCTCTGGCATAAGGTGAGAGCCGAGTGTGTTTTAATATGTGTCTGTGTGTGTTGGTAAGTGTGCGCTCATCATCTTTGTGTTTTTGCAGGAGCCCTTTAACTCCTGATTTAAGTGCAGATGAATTTCCAGATGACATCACCAATGACATCAGCGACATTCCACATGACCTGGAGTTGAATCAGGAGGATTTCTCAGATGTTCTTCCTCGACTCCCTGATGACCTGCAGGACTTTGATCTTTTTGAAGGTAATAGTTATAATGGTATTTTTTAAAAAGAAGTGTCCTATGTTTACCAAGGCTGCATTTATTTGATCAAAAATACAGTAATACTGTGTAATATTTTTAGCCGCTTTTTATTTAAATATATTTTAAAATGTAATTTATTCTTGTGATGGAAAAGCTGAATTTTCAGCATCATTACTCCTGTCGTCAGTGTCACGTGATCCTTCAGAAATCATTCTAATATGTTGATTTGATGCTTAAGAAATTTCTTATTATCATTGTTAAAAAACATTTGCTGCTTAATATTTTTGTGGATACCATGATTTGCTTTTTTTAGGATTTTTTGATGAATGGTCAGTTTAATAGAACATTTATTTGAATTTGAAGTATAAATCTTTGCTTTTGATTAGTTTATTGTGTCCTTTCTGGATAAAAGACTTCTTATTTTAAGGTTTGATTGCAAACATAATTATGATCTTTTGCTGTGGGGCTGCAGGAAACTATGAAAGCCCATTTCCTCCACTGAAAAAAGAAAAAAAGGTGATTGTGACTTTTTATCTCACAGTTCTGACCTTTTTTTTCCTGAATTCCATTTACAGACTTGCAATTCTGACTTCTTTTTCTCAGAAGTGTGAGATATAAACTTAAGTTTGTTTTTATCTCACAATTCCGAGAAAAACGTCAGAACTGTGTGATATAAACTCAATAGTCAGAATTGCGAGATTAAGATTTTTTTTTTTTTTTTTTTTTTTTTAGAATTGTGAGTTTTAAACTAGCGATTAAGAGTTATAAAGTCTAATTTTGAGGGGGGAAAACTGATAAATACTCACAGAGTTGTGAGTTCTCAGAAAAACTCATTCTGAGAAAAAGTGACAATTGCAGGATATAAACTCATTCTGAGAAAAATAGAATAAGTAAGTATGTGAGTTTATATCATGTAATTCTGACTTTATTTCACATAAATTGCGACTTTATAACTTGCAATTGGGTTAATATCTCAATTCTGAGGAAAAAAATCAGAATTGCAAGATTTTCTCAGAATTGTGAGACATAAACTCACTCATAAGTCAAAATTTTTAGTTTATATCTGACAATTCTGACTTTATAACTCGCAATTGCCAGTTTATATCACATACTTCTGACTTAATTTCTCTTCATATCTCACAATTGTGAGAAAAAAAAGTCAGAATTGTAAGATTTTTTCTCTTCTCAGAATTGTGAGATATAAACTCGCAATTGTGAGTTATAAAGTACAATTTTGAGGAAAAAAGTAAAAATTGCAAGTTTATATCTCAAATTTCTGAGTTTATAACTCGCAATTGCGTTTATATCATGTAATTCTGTCTTAATTTCTCATAAATTGCGAGTTGTCTTAAACTCAAAATTGCGAGTCAGAATTATCTTACAATTCTTAGGAATAAAGTCAGATATGCAAGATTTTTTTCTCAAAATTGTGAGATATAAACAATAGTGTTCTAAAGCACAATTTTGAGAGGGAAAGAAGACTTCTTAGAATTGCGAGATATAAACAATTTTGAGAAAAAATTAATTGTGAGTTTATCTCGCAATTCTGACTTTATAATTCACAATTGTGAGTTTATATCACGTAATTCTGAGGGAAAGAGTAAAAATTGAAAGTTTATATCTCACATTTCTGACTTTATACCTTACAGTTGCGAGTTTATATTACGTAATTCTGACTTTATAACTCGCAATTTTGAATTTATAACAATTCTGAGGAAAAAAGTCAGTATTGTGACAGTATAGTGAGATATGAACTTGCAATTGTGAGTTATAAAGTACAATTTTGGGAGAGAAAAAAGACTTGCGTTGCACTAAGAATTGCGTGAATTAAGTTCATATCACACAATTCTGAGAAAAAAGTCAAAATTTACAAAAGTATATATCAATTTTCTGACTTTATAACTCACAATTGCGAGTTTATATCATGTAATTCTGACTTAATTTCCCATAAATTGTGAGTTGTCATCTCACAATTCTGACTTTATAACTTGTAATTTTCACAATTCTGGGAAAAATCTGAATTGTGAGTTTTTATAATGCAATTCTGAGTTATAAAGTACAATTTTGAGAGGGTAAAAAGACATCTCAAAATTGTGACTTTATGTCTCAATTCTGAATATATATACCAATTGTGAGTTTATATCATGGAATTCTGACTATGAATTGCAATTGCGTGTTTATATCTCAATGCTGTCTTCATTCCTCATGACTTGCGAGTTTACATATCACATGTCTGACTTTATAACAAATGTGAGTTTATATCTCAATTCTGAGAAAAAAAAGTCAGAATTGCGAGATGATAACTTGTAATTACCTTTATTTTTTTTTTACATTCAGTGGCAGAAATGGGCTTTCATAGGAAACACTGGCATATAGTAAAAGGTCAATTTTGGAATTTTAAGTTTTGATATTTAATAGAAAAATTGAGATTTTTACCCAGCCATATATAATATCTGTTCTCATATCGTTTTCTGGAAATACTTATTTACCTTGCTTTATCTGTCTGTTTACAGTAATCTGGTATCCTATAACTCACATTTGTTTGTCATACAGGCAAGAATAGTGAGCTGTTGCCCACCTCTGAGGAAGCCGAAGAACTGGTTCGCGTTCTGCAGGCCATGGGCTCTTACCCAGAATCCCTTGCATGTCTAAGCGGAATGGCTGAGCTTGGTCCCGTAGAGGCAGTAGATTGTCGTAGCCTGCCGGGGGGAGTCGTGGATCTACTAAGCGGACGGCTATCTGCTGAAACACTCTCCAGCCTGGAGCTGGACCCCAGTTTGCTCCCCACGTCCGAAGATGCTTTCCCTCCATCACCTCCATCACCACAACCCCCTCTCACTCCTCCATCCTCTGTGGGGCATCTCACAGACAGCACATACGCACAGAGACAACCTCATCTCCTAGCGAAGATGGATAACTCCAAAGCAGAACTGAGCGACCTGCCGCTTGGAAAGGACGAGGACATCTCTCACGGCTCCTGGGGCGTTCTCGCCCTCCCCCTCAACGACTCCTCACAGTTTCACAGCCTTATTGCCTCGGATGGCCTGCTAATGTCCACAGCTCTATCAACGCCAATGACCCCCATGCCCTCGGCCCCCTGTCAACCCACTTCGGCTCTTTCCGCTTTGCCTCAGACTGTGCCCGTCACTCGCTCCACACCCGCATCCTCGCCCTCGTCGCCAACATCCCAAACTAAGCACCTTCTCCCCCCACTGTTCAACCACTGTGGGATCCCAGCAGACTTGCAGCCGCACCATAGTACAACGGCGCCACCTATGGACCAGGCCTGAACTGCAGGCAGAACCAATTTGCTAGTCAGTGTTCAGGGAACATGTTGCAGGTGATTTTTCCTTTTCCCAAATGTCAGGGTCATTCTGTCCGTCTTCTCAGTCCTCTGCATCTTTTTTCCTTCACTAAGAAAGAACATCAAGCAATAAATTTCCTTGTCAGCTTAAAATAGTTGCTTTTTTCGAACTTCGAAAATCAAACAGAGATGGATTTTAGCCATTAATATCACTTGTATCCTTAAACACATATTTAATATATTTATAGAGTAGCAGTCTGCACAACTAGTTTTATCGAGTGAAAATGTGTGGTAACCGGTGAAAATGTGGTTCTTGTTTAGAGGTAATGGGCAAGTTTGTCTTTGGCAAACAAAAGGGGAAAGGTGTCATGGTTGTATCACTATTTTGTCCCGTGTGATGAGCTTATTGTTTTGGCAGATGGTGTTTATGTGCTTTGAGTAGCCGTTAAACTATGGGGTCTTGCTCTAAGTGTAAGTGCCTGCCATGAAAGCTGTGTAACACCTTTATAATCCGTGTATTGTGAGTCAACAAAATACACATTGCATTGCCACCGAGTAAAACTTTGTAAATGCACAAAATTTCACTATTGAAAACATGAGAAGTGGCATTTGCTCCCTGTTTTTGACAAGTAATTACCTTCTCACGTTACTTGAGGGTGTTCGATTCTGAGTGTTCGATGTGCTCCTGTGTAAGGCCTTTAGCTGAAGTGATAGCAGTTGTGGGAAATAAATGGTGTAAAGCTATAGTCGGTTATCTTGTTATGGCTTTCAACGAGAGTAGTTCTGATGCCTTTACCCTCATGCCAAGTCTACATTTGCATTCTCCCGTTTCTCTTCTTTGCAGATGCTTTCTTACCAAAGTGGCTTACATGAAAGCCTCTTTTAATGTCCACGTCAGAAATATCTATATATCAGTATATCTAACTGACCGATATAATGAAATCGTGTTTGGGCAGTTAAGCTTTTAAAGAAAACAGTGACGTATAACCTTAATTTGAGATCTTTATAAAACGGATAATGATATACATTGTGGTTTGGTAGACTTGCCGTCGTACCAGATAATGCTGCTTTTACCAACAGGCATACTGACAGATGTCCTTGCACACCGAGGGTCGTCTCATATACTTTTTATACTTATTCACTGAATGTATCAAGTCAACAAAAAAGTTTATTATAACCTATTAAAATGTTATGGTCCTCTTCTTTGTTCAAGGTATTTTTATGTATTGACATGTTTACTTTTGTTACTTAAGTGCTTGGATGTGGGCGTGTGTGTAGACAATGTGTAAGAGAAATTCTATTTGTTTTATTTGAAATGTGTGAATTAAAACTGATATGACCACGACTTTGTGTGCACTTGTTATTTTCATATGCTGTCAACAGCTATTTGCAAGTTTTGGGTTGTGATAGCACTATGAGACTGCAATATCTGGACCGAGTCATTGTATGAGCATAATTCATAACATATAGGACCTTTAGCTGGCTTTCTAAACTAGGAGGTGTCAAATTATAATATTTTAACGTCTACGTCAGGGGTTTTCAAACCTGTCCTGGAGCCTCCCCTGCCCTGCACATTTTGCTTGTCTCTCTCATCTAATACACCTGATTCAAATCATCAGCTCATTAGTAGAGACTGCAAGACCTGAATTGGGTGTGCCTAATAAGGGAGACATACAAAATGTGCAGGGCAGGGGAGGCTCCAGGACAGGTTTGAAAACCCCTGGTCTACGTTGTTGACAAAAACATAGCTTGAAAAAACGGCAGAGGGCGCCAAAGGAATTATAATGTGGTCCAGTCTTTTGCAATGAATCCGTTAACAAAAATATTAGTTTGTTCTGTGCAGGTTATTTCCAGAGCTGGGTAGTAACTGATTACATGTAATCTGGATTATGTAATCAGATTTAAAAAATCAAGCACTTGTAATTAGATTAAATGACATTTTAAAATACTCTGATCAGACTATGATTACTTATAATTTACACAATAGCAAAAAATTATTCATAATTTATTGATTCCTAAACTTTTTCATATTTTAAAATTTTCTTTCTAAAATGACCATTTGCTTATACAGTGCCTTGCAAAATTATTCATACCCCTTCATTTTTTTTCACATTTTATGTTATTTTGTTATTTGCAAATGTGGTTTTTGCTTTGTCATTATCATGCTGTATGGAGTGTAAATTTTACTAATTTATTAAAAATAACACACTGAAATAAGTACATTGCATAAGTATTCATACCCTTAACTCAGTACATAGTAGAAGCACCTTTACAGCCTCAAATCTTTTTGGGTATGATGTGACAAGCTTTGCACATCTGCATTTGGCAATTATCTGCCATTCTTTGCCTCACCTTTTCACCTCTCAAGCTCTGTCAGCTTGGATGGGGGCTGGCAGACATTTTCTAGAGTCCTAGTTCCAATCGTCTTCCATTATGGATAATGCTCCTGTGAACCTTCAATGCAGCAGATTTTTTTTCTGAACTCTTCCCCAGATCATTGCCTTAACACAAGTCTGTCACTGAGCTCTACAGGCAGTAATCTTGACCTCAGGACTTGGTTTTTGCTCTGATATGCATTTTCAGCTGTTAGACCTTTTCTGAGAGGTGTGTGCCTTTCTAAATCATACTCATTCAAATGAATTTGCCACAGTTTAACTCCACTCGAAGTGTAGTAACATCTAGAAGCAATATGAATGCTCCTGAGCTGAATTTCGAGTCCCAGAAAAGGGTATGAATACTTATGCAACGGGATCTTTTCAGTTTATTATTTTTTTAAAAAAATTGCACAAATGTTAAAAACCTATTTTTTGCTTTGCCATTATGGAGTAGGGAGTGCAGATTGATGCGGGGAAAAAGTAATTTAACATAAGGCAGCAACATAACAAAATGTGAAAAAAATGAAGGGGTATGAATAATTTCGCAAGGCACTGTATACACTCAGAAGTCTTCCAGTTTTGTGGACATTTACACATAGACTAGTTATTACTCAGGTGGCGACAGCATTTGACCAATGGATTTACAAAAATCATTTCAGGTTTAAACTTTCAACTTTGCATCAGCTACTGATAAACATGTTCATTTTTATTAGAATTGTCACTCAGTAGTTATTTTAGTTACTACTGGTAAAAAGTTATTTTACCATGTATTATGTATTATTGGAAGGCTTTTGTCTTTCATACTCACTAAAATGCACACATCTTTGTTATTTGCAGACATTCTAAAAATGTTTGAGCTCTTTCATCTTATATATTTACTTTAAAAGGGCAATTCTATAAAAGACAATATCTCCCTTTGTATTGAACTTTGGGCACTGTAGCTTTGCAAAAGTTGTTTATGCTCAAACAGCAACATTACACACTAACTAAAATTTGTGAAAATCAAGTGAAATCATAATCAATGACCCCTTTAAGTAGCCCTGAAATTTTAAAATAAATATTTTAATAATTAAGTATCACTGCATGTTCACGGTTTTCTGACATTGGTTAATGGTCATATGGCGTGCAGGTAAACATAAAATATTTCTTCTTTTTTGTATGTAAATTACTTTATTATTTTTTAAATTTTAATTTTATTTATTTTTTTATTATGATTGAATTACTTGTTAGCCTTTTATTAAACTCACAAACCTCCTTTACATCATTATGGTACAAGTCTATCCTGTTTAAAATGAGTAAAAAAAAAAAAGTAATCAAAAAGTTATTAGTGAGTTTAATAAAAAGCTAACAATTAATTAAATCTTAAAAAATTTAAATAAATAATTTTAAAACAAAGGCCCTTCCAATGGTATTTCTATAGTCTTTGTTTTAAAATAATTAATATAAAACACTTACTAAAAAAGATGAAATATTTTTATTTACCTGCATGCCATGTGACAATTAATTAAAAAAGAAACTGTGAACATGCAACTGTAACACTTAATTATTGAAATATTTATTTTAAAATCTCAGGGGTACTTAAAGTAAAGCATATACTTAAAGCATATTTGGTGAATAAGGTTTACATGACAAAATTTTTGGAATGCCTGCATTACATGTAAATAAGAAATAATGTGAATATATGCATTGTAATGAGTTTGAAGGGCAAAAGCCTTCCAAAGACATAATAAAACAAGGTTAAAAATGAGTGATAAATCAAATAGAAATTAATGTGTTCATCAGTAGTTGATGCAATGTTGAAACACTTAAAACTGAAATGATTTTTGCAAATTTTGTCGCCACCTGACTACTGACTAATCTAGATGTGAATGTGCACAAAACTGGACTTTCTAAATGTAGGCTATATTATCCATAGGCTATTTTAGAAAGGAAAAATAGATTTTAAAAGCTGAAAATAGAAATGAACGAATGAATGAATGAATTGTGAATAATTGCTATTGTGTAAATAATATGAAGTCATGTAATCCATAAAAAGTAACTGTAGTCTGATTATGAGTATTTTAAAATGTAACTTACTCTAATTACAAGTACCTAATTTTTGGAATCTGATTATGTAATCCAGATTACATGTAATTGGTTACTACCCAGCTCTGTTAATATTATAAGTAATATCCAATACACCTACCTGAGAATCATTCCCCCTGATATTTAAGGGGAGACACTGCAGGCAAATACAGTTTTTTCATGGACCTGTCAAGTTTGAGATTTTGGACTTTTTGGTGTTTTTTTAGACTTGTGGAAAGAAAAGACAGCTTTAAGTATTTCTTTTATAGCACTTTATCTATATGTGTAAATAGATTTCAATTACAATACATATTTTTAATGCCCGTTTTCTCAAAATTTGTTTTTTTCTCCTACACTGAGCCATAAATCTCCACTTCAGTAACACTTACAGCCATCAAACTTTAAATGTTTATTGCTGTCTATATCCTGAAGGTTTTTACAGAGGCATTTGATTATATATAATTTGCTTGATTTTATATAACATTTCAATACCCCCATAACTGTAAATATCGTTTTCTGCCTGTTCTAAGTATTTTCTTAATTATGGAGTGACAAAATGGGATACCCAAAATTCCCTCTGTAAAAACATTTGACCCTAATATGTAAAAAAAAAAAAAAAAAAAAAAAAAAAAAAAAATTAAACAAGAATTTTAAAACTGACTTCATCCAGTGTTTAGATTTTTGTACTAGAAATGTATGCAAATTAGTGCATATTTCATTAAATAATGGCTCATTTGCATATTAAAACCTAACATTTATAAAAAACTTGCAATACAAAAAATGTTTGCAATTATTAATGTAATCAATCAAATGGGTAAGTAAGGCGATTACTATTAGTTATTTTTTTACGCTATTCACCTGCAGTGTCTCGCCTTGTTTAGAATCAGAACTAAGTGAATCACTCTTCATTCAAACGTTCGCGATTCAGTCTGATTCATTCGGGGGTAGTTCACTCACATAATCATTCGTAACAGTTTCTCACACGAAACAAGAAAAAAAATGACATTCAAAATATATATAGGGACATTTTTTGACCGACAGGGGGCAGTAAGTTAGGCTATTAGGCCAGAAAAGCTCTTAGAACGATTCGTTCAAAACTACGGACTCGCTCACAAACGAAACACTCCTAGTGCAAATGACAAGTTGGAGTGAAACCATGAGTGAAACACACGATTCTGTCTGATATAAAAGAGAGCGAAATACGAAACGAGGGATTTATTGAGTGTATCTTCCCACTGCTCGAAATGAGTCTGCACATGTAACATGAAACAAGTGTTTAAGGATGACGGCGATACTGCTCATAATGACAACGCTGATGCAAATCTATTTTCCTTCATCGCACCGCTAAGAGGGGCGCGAGGATGCTCCTCCGCGCGAGCCCGGGGCTCTGGCGTTACCTAGCAACGGCTCCCATACTGTACTCCCGCACCAAGTGCCTGGCTGCCTTCAACTCTGGCGCTGTTTCTATTTCTGTTGTAGCGTTGCAGTCGCCGTCTGCTAAAACATTCATAGCACAGTCCTTTTAGCATGTGGCTTGTGCGGTAATGTTTCAGTTTGAAGCACTACCCTACCCAACGCGCCGCAGAGTGATACTGACAAATGGCGCGTCAAATGATGGGTGACAGACCAGTTAATCATGGGCTGCCGTCTCCGGGGACGCGCTGATTGAGTCTGATGTAATGGATGTTATTATGGCCAGTGACATGACAACTGCGACCTCGTGCACGGACGTGTTTCCCACATAACAATTGTTAAAGCAGGTGTAACGGCGGTTTCTTTCACGCGTTTGGTAAGGGGGAACAAGCAGAGCTGAAGAGGGAGTGAGAGGACCGAGAGACTGGCAGAGGGAAATGGCAGTTGCATAAACTGTCACAGTGATGAGATCTTATCATTATGGCTCCAGATATGCCAGGGCTGCCGTTAGGCCATGACAAGGTTTAACGCCCCAGTGATTCCACATGAACAGCTTCTACAAGCGCAATCGTGTGTAAGTATCAAAGTGGTCCAGTGCACAATGGTGCATCGCACGTATCTGTTAGCGTCAAGGCCTCTTGACCCGCAGGCACCGAGGTAAACTGGTGGAGCGAACACATTTCACAATGCCTCAGAAAATGGATCGTCCTTAACACCCACACAGTTCTTTCAGTCCAATAACCAAATGCTTTTTTAGCTGTTCATCAGCCTCTTCGGTGCTGTTGTCAGAGCCTGTGTGTGGGTTTGTGTCTTGTGAGTTGCTAAAATTTTGATTAGACCTCTTTTAAAAAAACTGTAACCTTTTTAATGAATTTAAAGGGATAGGCCACCTATGAAAAGTTTAGAATCTTCAATGTTCAAAACCTGACTTTTTTTTTGAAGAATGCTGGTTACCTAACAGTTTTGAGTTTAGTTATGTGGACAAAAATACTGCTAAGAGTGATGGGAACTAAAATTAAATGGTAAACAACATTCTTTTAAATGTTTTCCTTTCAGGAGCCTATTCAAACCATATGAATTGCTTTTGAAACATGTGAGTGTTATGGATCACAGCAAATTGTGTCGAGTACATTATGAACACTGTGAATAGAGTCACTATGGATCTATTTAACGGCTGGGACCCAATTCCAAAAATAATTGATTCTTTAAAATTGATGTGAATTGAGGGTCAACTCCAAAGGTTGGGAGTCAGCAAAAGATTTATTCCATTCAATACCATTATTAAAGGGATTGTTCACCCAAACAAAAAAAATTCTGTCATAAATTACTCACCCCCATGTCGTTCAAAACCTCATCTTTGGAATACAAAGACGTTTTTGATGAAATCCGAGAGCTTTCTGACTCTGCATAGACAGCAACACAACTGAAACATTCAAACAGTCCCGAAAGGTAATAAGGACAATGTTAAAATACTTTATGTGACATCAGTGGTTTGACCATAATGTTGCGAAGCTATGAGAATACTTTTTGTGCACACACACAAACAAAAAACTATTTTTTTCAGTCTTCATAAACATGTCTGAAGATGTCGATAGAGAGGATGACTTGCAATTTTTTGCCCAGCCTTACTTATTCGAACCAGAATGTACAGACAATGAACTAAGAGAGATGGGCCCTCTACGTCGAAACACTGCCTCCTGCATCAGCAGCACCAAACGTGTGCGTGGTGGAACTCTCGACTGAAACGAAACAGAAGAAATGGTTGAATAAAGTTGCTATTTTTGTTTTCTTTGCGCACAAAAAGTATTCTCATAGATTTATAACATTAAGGTTGAACCACTGATGGCACATGGACTATTGTAATGATGTCCTTACTACCTTTCTGGGCCATTTGAATATTTCAGTTGTGTTGCTGTCTATGAAGGGTCAGAAAGCTCTCGGATTTCATCAAAAATATCTTAATTTGTGTTCCGAAGGTCTTATGGGTTTGGAACGAGATGAGGGTGAGTAAATACAGGTGCATATCAATGAATTAGAATGTCATTTATTTCAGTAATTCAACTAAAATTGTGAAAATCGTGTATTAAATAAATTCAATGCACACAGACTTAAGTAGTTTAAGTCTTTGGTTCTTTTAATTGTGATGATTTGGCTCACAATTAACAAAAACCCACCAATTCACTCTCAACAAATTAGAATATGGTGACATGCCAATCAGCTAATCAACTCAAAACACTTCCAAAGTTTTTCTTATCCTTCAAAATGGTCTCTCAGTTTGGTTCACTAGGCTACACAATCATGGGCAAGACTGCTTATCTGACAGTTGTCCAGAAGACAATCATTGAAAACCAAAGTCACTACACCCGTTTACCAAGAAATTTTAGAGCACTTCATGCTTCCTTCTGCTGACCAGCTTTTTAAAGATGCTAGTTTTATTTCCCAGCAGGATTTGGCTCATGCCCACACTGCCAAAAGCACCAAAAGTTGGTTAAATGAGCATGGTGTTGGTGTGCTTGATTGGCCAGCAAACTCACCAGACCTGAACCCCCTATAGAGAATCTATGGGGTATTATCAAGAGGGAAATCCTCAGCAGTGCCACAGACTGATCACCTCCATGCCACGCTGAATTGAGGCAGTAATCAAAGCAAAAGGAGCCCCTACCAAGTATTGAGTACATATACAGTAAATTAACATACTTTCCTTAAGGCCAACAATTCACTAAAAATGTTTTTTTATTGGTCTTATGAAGTATTCTAATTTGTTAAGAATTGGTGGGTTTTTGTTAAATGTGAGCCAAATCATCACAAATAGAAAAGAACCAAAGACTTAAACTACTTCAGTCTGTGTGCATTTAATTTAATACACAAGTTTCACAATTTGAGTTGAATTACTGAAATGAACTTTTCCACAACATTCTAATTTATTGCGATGCACCTGTAATGACAATATTAATTTTTGGATGAACTATCATCACTAAAAAAGCATCACTAAAAAAAGAAAGTTTCCAAAAGTGGGGTTTTGAAGGGATGCCATAGAAGAATGATTTTAGTAAATCATAAGTGAACAGTTCATTAAATAACATTTTTTTAATGTTAAGAACAGTTTTGTAATTTAAAGAACCATTTGTGGCATATGATTCTATAACGATGTTAAAGGGGTAGTTCACCCAAAAATGAAAATTCTGTCAATAATTACTCACCCTCATGTCGTTTCTAAACCTGTAAGACCTTTGTTTATTTTCAGAAAACAAATTAAGATATTTTTGATGAAATCCAAGGACATTCTGACCCAGCAACGCAACAACCATGTTCAAGGCCCAGAAAGGTAGTAAGACATCACTAAAATAGTCCATGTGACATCAGTGGTTCAACCGTAATTTTATAAAGCTTCGCAAATCATTTTTGTGCATAAAGAAAACAAAAACAATGACTCTATTCAACTATTTATTTTCTTCCGTGTCAGTCTTTGACGCACATTCTCGAGAACGCCAGCTTCTCTGTCAGTAGCACAACATACGTGTCATGGTACTCTCGTGAATGTGCTTCGAAGACTGACATGGCAAAGAAGAAATTCTTAATGTTGTTATTTTTGTTTTCCTTGCACACACAAAGTATTCTTGTAGCTTCATAAAATTAAGGTTGAACCACTGATGTCACATAGACTATTTTAATGATGTCCTTACTACCTTTCTGGGCCTTGAACGTGTCATTTGGGTTGCTGTCTATGCAGGATCAGAGAGCTCTTGGATTTCATCAAAAGTATTTTAATTTGTGTTCCGAAGATGAACAAAGGTCTTATGGATTTTGAATGACATGAGGGTAAGTAAATAATGGCAGACTTTGTATTTGTATAGATGCCAAAAAAGAACCTTTATATACGGTACTTAACTTATCAATGTCAATTCAAGGTTTTGTATTTGATACTACTGACTAAAATTGGTTAAAACATTCCCTAGTAATGATGCATGATCTCTTGTCAAACTGTTTTTTTTTAAGAGATTACAAAATATTCATTTTGAATAATATTGGAATTTCGTTGATTCCAAAACCTGTAATCAGACATCCATCAGTCTATCAGTCTTTCATTGTCTTTAAAATAGCATATTTGTGTCATCTCTTTCCTTCTACAGAACAACCAAGTGTTAAATTAAATGGATGATGTGCCACAAACTGTTTCAAATGCATCACCCAGATACAGCAAGCTGGTAAGTGGCACACTTCCTCTGAAACACACCTCAGCACAGACAGCACGTTGTCCCTGTCCCTGCAGGGAACATCCACACGAATAGAGCATCCTGTTCTTGCAATTTGATGCTGCCCTCACGTCCATCCAGCCCTTAAGCCATTATTTATCTGTGGCAAATGCCGTCCCGTGCCAAGCTCGAGAGTTATATGAGGAAAGTGGCCCTGGACAGGACACTTTTCATCCTGTGTGAATTAAACTAAACAGTTAAATTGCTGTGCTTAAATTTCTGCTATGCAAACCAGTAAACACGCACAGTTGACCCAGCCGTCTGGAGATTCGAACCACCTTTAAAACAGCAAAGATTTGATCGGGAGGTTGTTAACAAAGGATTTGCCTTTGTTTATCTATAATTAATGAGTAAGAGCCTTTCTCCATCTACTCCATCATCAAAGTAGTTCATTTTAAATGAGAGTGATTTAATTTTCAGAAATCGGAGAGCAGAAACAATTTAGGAACTCATTAATGGTTATTTGAAAGTACATTAACTTAGCTAATCTTATATAGGATGGGATTAGATCACTAAGTATGGAACTGATGAAATGAAATAAGGAGCGTTTGACATCGGGCTGCAGGGGGAAATAAATTAAAAGGGACGGCAGGTTCTGAGAGCTCTCTGAAGAGATGAGCAGGTCACAGCATCATCACAGCAATAATGCTCTTTAAGCAGTGCAGGTTGACCTTCACAAACCCCTTCTTTTCATCTGAATCTGACATTTAGTGACAAGATAATATTCTCTCTGTATTTCACCAGCTACCTTTCAAACATGCACAGACACACGCGTTTTTATAATTAGCTTCCTGCTGATAGAAGTTCAGGATATTGGTCCCCCGCGGAGAAGTAATGTGTTAATGTTTCTTAGGGAAGTCGTATCGAGGGATTCATTTAACGGTGAACTGCGTGGAGCCCCTGCAGCTTGTATATCTAACGTAACTCTCACGCAGATTTCGCATTGTCTCTCTCACACTTCGCACCCCCATTTCATTTCGTTGTGAAAGGCGAAGCAAGTAAATGCCTTATCAGATGCGAGGTGACTTTTGCAGTTATAACTTTGGAAAGCTTTACGGTACTGTGCAAAGAACACTATTTTGCATAGTCACTGGGGTACATGGAAAGGACAAACCTGTCCAGTTGTTACAGAAAAAAGCGTTATAAATAGTAAATCACGATAAATAAATGAAAGCTCACGTGACCTTTTACTAGGCAGACGTCTGTGTTTTTTGAGGCACTTGTCTGTTCCATTAATTGTGAATTAGGGCTGGGTGATATGGCCAAAAAAAATCATATCTCTGTTTTTTTTTTTATGCTTTCTATTTGGATTTTTTTTAATCTGTATTTACAGTGCCTTGCAAAAGTATTCATTCATTTTTTTTTTTTTCGTTTTGTTAGGTTGCTGCCTTATGTTAAACTGTTTTAAATGACTTTTTTTCCACATCAATCTACACTCCATGCACTATAATGACAAAGCAAAAACAGAATTGTCACAACCTCATAAATGTATTAAAAAAAACTGAAATAAGTACATTGCATAAGTATTCAATAATAAGTATTAACTCAGTGCTTAGCTGAAGCACCTTTACAGCCTCAAGTCTTTTTGGGTTATGATGCAACAAACGGTGCATCAACATTTGGCAATAATCTGCCATTTTTTGCCTCTTCACCTCTCAAGCTCTGTCAGCTTGGATGGGGTCTGGCAAACTTTGTTTAGGTTTCTTCAGAAATGTTTGATTGGGTTTGAGCCCAGGCACTGGCTGGGCCACTCAAGGACATTCACAGAGTTGTCTATAAGCCACTCTTGCTGTGTGCTTAGGGTCATTGCCCTGTTGGAAGGTGAACCTTCTGCCCAGTCTGAGGTTTTGAATGCTCTGGACTGGGTTAAGGCTCAATATTTTGGTGCATTGAGCTTTCCTTTTACAACGAGTCTGCATCTGGCTTGATGCAATCCTTTTTAATTTTTTTTTTACCTCAGGGCTTGGTTTTTGCTCTGATATGCATTTTCAGCTGTTAGACCTTTTATTAAGACTTTGTGCCTTTCCAAATCATACCCATTCAATTGAATTTGCCACAGATTAACTTCACAAGTGTAGTAACATCTACAAGCAATATCAATGTCCTAGATAAGGGTATGAATACTTATGCGATGGAATCAAGTAAAAAAAAAAAAACATTTCCAAAGATATTAAAAACTTGTTTTTTGCTTTGCCATTATGGCGTATGGAGTGTAGATTGATGTAGAAAAAAAGTTTTTTTTTGTTTTTTTTTTGAAGTAGGCAGCAACAACAAAACGTGAAAAAAATTAAGGGGTATGAATACTTTCGCAAGGCACTGTATATCATGTACAAAAAGGGTTAAGATCACATTACATTGTACATATAGCCTTGTTACATTACAATCTAAAAACAAAAACACAGACTACTTTAGTTAGTGCTATCATAAAAATACACTTAATTGTAGGTTTAAACTTCAACATATGGTACATTTATTGTTGATGACTTTCTAACATTTACAGATGGAGAACATACCTGTGAAATGTAAGTTATGCACTGAGGAAAACAGCACATCTTAAACGCATTAAACAGCCAAAGTAGCTGTTAGCAGCACAGACAGCCTTGCTGTGGGGCGAGCCACTTTAAACTATATGTGTTAACTATATCTTACGAGTTATTTTAAACCCATTATATAAAGCATGTCTCATGTTTAGGACAAATTGAATTATGCACTTGCCCCGCAGCAGTTCACTGTGTCCGGCTCTATTTTTCAAATATTAAACTACTGTATATTGATATAAACAGTATTGCCTCATATCATATCGCTTATCAGAAATATATACATATATATATATATATATATATATATATTTATATTTTTATATATATATATATATATATATATATAAACACAAACATACATATATAAGTGCCGTCAAATTGATTAATCACATCCAAAATAAAAGTTTGTGTTTTTCTAATAAACGTGCATGTGCTGTGTATGTGTGTGTGTATATATATATATATATATATATATTAGTGGTGGGCCGTTATCGGCGTTAACGTGCTGTGTTAACGTGAGACTCTTATCGGGCGATAAAAAAAATATCGCCGTTAATCTATTCTCAAAGTTGGGTTGGGAGCTGGGTCTAAACTACGCAAGATATGATGACTTTCACCTTGATATTTTAGCGCGGATGACGTATACCTAGTCGAATTGCACTGTAGGGGGCGAGAACGAGTCTTCAACTTCTGTGAAATTACCACATCAAATGAGACGTGCAAACATGGATGCAGCTATGAAGCCGCTTCAGGGCAGGTGCGTTGCTAGACCCTTTTTACTGGGGCACGTGCCCCAGTGAAAATCTGCTGTGCCCCAGTAAAATCTCAAGTTTGAGTTATAATTTACTTGGATAATCCCGAAATAAAGACATTAAACTATATGCAACAACTGAATTGACGCTTCTAAAAGCAACGCAGTTTAATGGAAGACTATGCACGCAGAAATCCATGCCCGTGCGCGTCTGTGTATTTAACGGCAACGCGCACGTTGTGCAGCCTTTTGCGCAGAAGTACTTGGTTACACAAGTTTGTATAGGTAATTATGTTGTAAATGCAGTTTGTGATGCATTTTGGAAACAGGAGAGCGCCTGATCTAATGCGCCACCTGGCCCGTTCTCGAAGACTTACTTTTAGTCATTATTTGGGTAGCACACATATTCTGAATGCCTTCATCAGAATTCAAATTAGCCATTTTAATCTAGATTAATTCCAAGATTTAATCTAGATTAATCTAGATTAAAAAAAAATATCTATGCCCACCCCTAATATATTTACACATATATAAATTTATATTTATATGTGACCCTGGACCACAAAACCAGTCTTAAGTATCATGGGTATATTTGTAGCAATAGCCAAACATACATTGTATGGGTCAAAATGATACATTTTTCTTTTATGCCAAAAATCATTACGATATTAAGTAAAGATCATGTTCCAATTCCGTAAATTTCCTACCGTAAATATATCACAACTTAATTTTTGATTAGTAATATTCATTGCTTTATTTGGACAACTTTAAAGGTGATTTTCTCAATATTTAGATTTTTTTTGGCACCCTCAGATTCCAGATATTTAAATAGTTGTATCTCATCCAAATATTGTTCTATCCTAACAAAGATGCATAAATGCCAAAATTTACCCTTATGACTGGTTTTGTGGTCCAGGGTCACATATATGATTTATATTATATATAAATTTAGATTATATATAAATATGTTACATTTATTTCTTAAATATATATATATTTTGGATGTGATTAATTGATTTGACAGTACTAATATCAATATCTCATACAAACTCGATATACCCCCAGCACTAAAGAGTACTTTTTAAAAAAAATGCATCTATTATCTTAACATCTATTTAGCATGTGGTAAACTGTCTTGTTATTACATAACTGCAGTGATGATTAAAAGCACTTGGAACTTTTTTTTTTAAGCTTTCTCTGCACAGAAAATGAATGTTCTTTCATAGAAATAGAATAGAATTCTCAGGGTATTTGAAGCAATCTAACCAAAGAGCAGCATCGGGCAGCAAGCTGCCAGTCATCCACACAGCTGGGTCAAACCAGATCAAACTGCTTTATTTGTGGGAAAGACCTCTGCCAATACCAAGGAGCTTATATGTGTCGAACATGGGCAAGTCCACCCATCGCTTTGATTCATTTTGGACTTATTTGGTGATGATGGATCAGGTGGAGGTTTATCCTTCAGTAGTTTCCTTTCATAATAGACTTGTTACACATCACAGCACATTTATTACAGTATTATAAACCAATCTGCCATTCTAATATTTGTCAGAAGTAGAATAAAATGTATTGATAGAAACACAATTCGAAAACTAAAACCATTTAACATTAACATAAGATACGAGATTGTTCCAGTCAGATGTTCCACTGCAATTTATAATCTTATTGCTTCGGTTTTCAAAACACAAGAGTTAAACAAAGCCATAACAATGTTGACAAGGTCTTATCTATAAAGGATATTAAAACAGATATACACATCCATTGTGCTCTTTTCTGTCTTTGATGGCTTTCCCCCCACATTTATCCGTCATACCCATCGCAATACTCAAGTCATTCAGGTCAGGAAAATATTTGAACATTTCAACTAAGTTTAAACTTCGAAACGGAGAACAGCAGGAAACAATCATTGACAAAACATCATATATAAAGTCAGAGCCAAATGTGAAATACTGTGAGAAAGTCAACCATATCTCATGACAAAAACGTACCTATGGGAACGTTTTTACAAGACACGAAATACGTACCACCATTTACGTTTCTGACATATTCAATGCAAAATGTCCACTGAGTGGCGCTAAGAGAGTTTTCGTTTCGCTTCGTTTTCGCACAACACCTAAACCTACCCGATAGTATGAACAAAAGTGATTGTGAAAAATGCAATCGCAAGCATTCCGTTTTAGCTTGTTTTTCGATCTCTCATCTTTCAGCGTTCATCGTGCGTCATGTTTTTTACAGGATTCGTACCCAAGGATTCTGCATCCTAAGTCCAATTCCGTGCCGGCTAAGCTACCTAAGCAAGCTTGCTACGTTCGGAAAGCTAAACATATGGATTTGTAATCATAACTGTGAACAAAAACGATAACAAGTGCTTTCCGTTTTACCACCTCCAGTGTTAATTTCTGGAAACTGCAGTGATATGTACTTATTGGTATGTATTTCGCGGCTTGTGACAAAGTTCCCACAGGTACGTTTTCGTCATGAGATCAGGTAGGAGAAAGCCTTATTCTTCCACAAATAGCTCATAAAAGCTTTAAAAACGAACAATGTTTGGTATTTTACATTTGGCTCGTTATATTTAAGGCTTATTCTTTGACGTGAGATAATCTGGCTTGACTATGAAATGATAGATCATGCAATAGATTTAAAAAACAAGAACAAAACCTGAGTCGGTTCATTCGAAAATTTGTTGCTTTCCATAAATGCACAGCGCCCATGAAGTCTAAAGACCACAGTAACTAATCTCTCAGTGTGTTATTGTGAACCACAATAACCAATCCGCCGATTAAAAAAAACAAATGGCGAACTCAGGTTATAGCCATTGGCTTCTTTAGAAACATTAGTTACCATGGGTTATCATTGCATTCTGATAATCATATTGATAGTTTGAGATGTACATAATATAGGCAAGCCCTCAAAACAAGTTTGGCTATTAGGCTAATATAAAAGAGATATACTGAATATTCATTAAATAGTGTTAAATATTATTATATTATCTGCACTGCTGAAAATGAATTCTCCTTTCATGCTGTTTGTGGTAAAAACATGCCAGATTGTGCAGAGGATTAGCATTAATCTAATATTTTATCCATATATAAATTGCTATAAGTATAGATTGTCCATTTTTACTCAATTTCCAAGGAGGTAAATGGGCAAAACGTGGTGTATACATATCAGTCAGTTTATCTTAAACTCAAGCCTGTGAACCTCTCCGAATTCATTTTTCTCAGTTTGGGAGGCAGGTGGCCATCCATGCGTCCTCCGATTCCGCCCACCCCGACCCCTCCAGCCAACCTTTGCAGTTTCGGCGGCAGATCTGTCACTGATTGGCTGATGGGTTCAGCCCCGCCCACCAAGCCCAGCTTGGGAGCCAGTCTGTCCTCATTAGGGCACAGCATAGAACTGATTGGCTGAAGCCTCTCTTCAGCCACGCCTGGGGCCGAGCTGATTCGCTGGAGTTTGACTGGCAGGTCACCCAGGTTGTAGGTGATCTCTGAACTCATGCGCAGAAGCTTGCGAGGCATTCCGTCCCGGATGGGGACCTCCCGTCCCGTAAGCTTCTGAAGTTTGGCCGGCAGTTTAGTGGTTGGCATGGGAGTTGCTATATTAATGGAGCCAGTTTCAGCATCGCTTTGAAGCTCCAGACCTTCAAGAGTGCTGCTGCCCTCCGTCACCCCACCTGCGCTGTGGCACAGAGAGGGCGCCGTCAGAGGCGAGGACAGGAGCAAACTCTCCTCCTGTTCTTTAACGCTGTGCGGAGGTGTTGGAACCTCAAATGTGCCATGAAACTGTGAATAGTCGACCTTGAAGAAACCCTCCTCCAGAGAAATTACCGGGAAGAATCGGTGACCCCATAGAACCTCGTCCTCCGTGTATGAAGTACGAGCCTGGCATGTCATACCTAGGATGATACAAGAAACAAATGAATTTAATTAACAAAGATGACGGTGCAGGTTATTAATAAAAATCTGCATCAAGCTTTCTGCAACAGCAAATATGTTTCAGCGGAGTGTACTATGCAACAATGCTTGGGTGACTAAAACTAATAGATGCATTACTGACAGAGTGTGCGTACACACACACACACGAGAGCATTTACTGTTGAGCAACACCCACGGGAACGTCTGTTCACGGTCCATTTGGTTGCATGAAAACAAGAGCTTTATCTGTGGGAAATTCATTAGATCTGTGTATCACCCACACCAGCGAACATCCCTCCTTAATTAAAGTGTGCAAAGCCTCCACTATAAAGAGCTCATTTTATGAACCCCCTAACAAGCCATGGATTTGATACACAGTGTTCTACATCAGTCAATAGCAAAGAATGTAAGATAAGATAATTGCCCACTGAAAAGCAACACCAAGTACTCTTGATGACACAAGAAGATGGTCTTCTAAAAAAACTAGCATCCGCATCTTCATGTCTCTTTGTAGGAGTGTGTTTCTTTGTCTACCTCTGTGCCTCAGTGCAGTAGAGGCCAAAAGAGAGGAGATTTGAGATGTTTGCAAGAGAGATACTGTTGAGGACTTTGTTCTATACAGGGATTTGAGCAGCTGGATGAAGGTGCTTAGAAAGCGTTGGGACCTCTGTGCCGTTCTCCCGTCAGAAAGAAGCAGACGTGTTCTAAAAAAGAGACGGTTGCCGAGTGCACATTATAATAAACCTCCGACCTAAATATAAAACCCCAGCAAGACAAAACATACATTATACATTTTTGAAAATCAAGATCGTTCTTTTTTTTCTCACGCTGCCGCCTACGACCATTGCACACCTACACACTCTCACACACACAAACACAGGCACGTTATCCTCCCTTACTACAGTAAAAAAAAAATCCCTGCTTTCCGAGCTGACAAATCCTGGGCTTAGCAGTATAACATAATATTATTCATCTTATGAAATATTTAACAGGCTTTCTGCTGTTTGCTGGGAGAGGGGAAGGTAAGGTCTCTGCTGGAGTTGAAATCTGGTCTGGCTCACTGCGATTTCGGCTTACATAACCATTCCATATTCTTCCATTACGACAAATTTCATTTCTGCGTTTGGGAGGAACGTTCGCGCACATTAGCTTCCACCAGAAAAAAAAATGGTACCGCTACACTTCAACATCTGACAGTTATGAGAACAATTTATATTTCCAAGAGGGATAATCTGTTTCTATGGTGACCGTCATCAAGTGTTCGGTTCCATTGCCACAGAGGTGCTCTGCCTGACCTGTTTCTGTCATCTCTGTCTTTCTCTTTTTCACTCACTCCCTCTCCGTCATTTTCCCCTACTCGCTCCACATTCCCTCCTGTCCATTTTAGTGTCTCTTCCTAACACACCTATAGCACTAACCATCATTATCATCACGACTCCCTATCTCACACTCTCCCTTTCTCTCTTGTTGTCTCTCTCTCTGTGGTGTGAGATAACTGTAAACTCTACTATCTGGCTGCTCTGAACGGTAATTGACCATGCAGCTGGGCCCAATTCTCTCCTGTATCTCGCTGACACACAGTGTGTGGTCCTGAGGGGATGAAGCAGTGCCTCCCTTTTGATTTGCTGAGGCCCCTTGGGATGGTTGCGCCGAGCTGCCCTGTTTACTCGCACTGCTGAAAGCATAAGAAATAAAACTGGAATTGGCCTGAAACCACAGGCCAAGTACTAAAAATAAAAAGTCAATGAGTAATGCCAATACATTTTTCTTCCAAGGATAAATAGTTAATATTCAATGCTACTTACTCACAATTCAATCTGTCTCAGTGTTATTTGAGACACTGTTATATCTATATACAAACTAAACACAGTGCTAGACAAGACGAGTGGTTGAGGTTAAAAAATATATAAATTGTATTTTTTTTTTTAGGAAATAACCGATCATTTCGCTAGATAAGACTCTTCTTTCTCGGCTGGGGTCATTTAGAGCGCTTTTAAGCTGCATTTAAACTGCATTTTGAAACTCGTGGGCACCATAGAAGTCCACTATATGGAGAGAAATCCTGAAATGTTTTCCTCAAAAACCAATTACTTTACGACTGAAGAAAGAAAGACATGAACATCTTGGATGACAAGGGGGTGAGTACATTATCTGTAAATTTTTGTTCTGGAAGTAAACTACTACTTTAAAGCACACAAAAATATTACTGTTGCTATGTCCGACAAAAATGTTGCTTTCATACAACACATGTTCTCAGGCAGTGAACAATACATTGCAAAAAAAGAGGAAACTGACAACAACACAATTCTTTCCATATAATGGACTTCTATGGTGCCCCATAGTTTGAAATGCAGTTGCAACTTCAAAGGGCTATAAACGATCCTAGCCAAGGAAGAAGGGTCTCATCTAGTGAAACAATTGGTTATTTTTTTAAAATTTGCATCTAATTTTTTCCTCCAACTTCAAAATCATCCTACATTGCTGCAGAAACATCGACCCAGTGTTTACAAAGTAAACATGCAAAGAAGGTCAAACACCCTTTACAAAAAGGTAAAACAGCGATGTAGGACAATTTTGAAGTTGGAGGAGAAAATGAGATGGGAGTTTTTTCAATATACCCTAACTGTCATAAACTGGAATACAAAGAGTTCACGCAGAGGTAGACAAGATGAGCGTTTGAGGTTAAAAAATTTATAAATTGTTTACATTTTTCAGAAAATAACCGATCGGTTTGCTAAATAAGACCCTTATTCCTAGGCTGAGATCATTTAGAGCTGCATTTAAGCTGCATTTTGGAAGTTCAAACTCGGGGGCACCATAGAAGTCCATTATATGGAGAGAAATCCTGAAATGTTTTCCTAAAAAAACTATCTCTTTACAATCTTGGATGACAAGAGTGTGAGTACATTTTTGTTCTGGAAGTGAACTACTCCTTTAAAGCACGAAAAAAACATGAATTAACATCAGAACATATTTTTCAACCGTGGAAAAACGTCAATGCACACAATTTCTCAAGTTTAAAGGAACACTCCACTTTTTTTGGAAATAGGCTCATTCTCCAACTCCCCCCGAGTTAATAAGTTAAGTTTTACCGTTTTGAAATCCATTCAGCCGTTTTCCTTTTCTGGTGATATCACTTTTAGCATAGCTTAGCATAGATCATTGAATCCTATTAGACCAATAGCATCACGTTCAAAAATGACCAACGAGTTTTGATATTTGTCCTATTTAAAACTTGACTCTTCTGTAGTTATATCGTGTACTAATACCGGCAGAAGATGTAAAGTTGTGATTTTCTAGGCCAATAAGACTAGGAACTACACTCCCATTCCGATGTAATAGTCAAGGAACTTATTAACTCGGGGAAAGTTGGAGAATGAGCCTATATCCAAAAAAAGTGGAGTGTTCCTTTAAGTCCACCGAAGTTAATCTACTCTCTTGTCCGAATTGTTTTTTGGACAGAATGGCAGATTTGGCATTATGATTGGTCAGACTGCCTGTCAATCAAGCTGTCCTGGCTCTTCCAAGCTTTATAATGGAAATAAATGGCTGTGGAGATTTTGAAGCCCAATAAAGGGTATCCATCCATCATAAAAAGTACTCCACACATCTCCAGTTGTTTAATAAAGGGCTTCTGAGGTGAATCGATGCGTTTATGTAAGAAAAATATCCATATTTAAAACTATAAAATGTAATCTCTAGCGTGTATATGTGAGAAGGCAAAACAAAACACCAGTCACTAATCAGATGTACAAAACGAAGATTTGTAAAGAAAAATATCGGGGGATTTCGATATAAGGTTTTCCTTTGCTGTAAACAAACCTTAGCTACTGTATTCTCACCGGAGCTTCCGCTACAAATACATCCTACATCAGTTAGCAGAAGCTAGAGATTACGTTTATAAATGTTTAAATATGGACATTTTTCTTACACAAACACTTTGATTTATTGCAAGGCCTTTATTAATCTCCTGAACCCGTGTGGAGTACTTTTTATGGTGAATGGATGCACTATTGGACTTCAAAATCTCAACACCCATTCACTGCCATTATAAAGCTTGAAAGAGGCAGCACATTTTTTAATATAACTCCAATTGTATTCATCTGAAAGAAGGAAGTCATATACACCTAGGATGACTTGAGGGTAATTTTCATTTTTGGGTGAACTATCCCTTTAAACTAAATGAAAATTAGTTTCTTGGCCAACTTGCTGAAATAAAACAGATTGTATTTTATTTAATTTCAGTTAATGTTGATTTTATTTGAAGAAACTAAATAGGCTTTAGTTCTACATAATTATAATAACCCTAATTTAACAGCAGGCACAATTTAGTAGCAATAACTGCCTTATCAGGGATCTGATAAAATGTAACAAAAAAGCAGTCACTAATACTACAATAATTCAATAAATAATACTGTTCAAAAGGCACATATTTGAGATGTTTTATCTTATTTACATCCTATTTAAATGTTGAAACTGTTCTGTCACACAGGCTTACAGAGAAGTGTACAGACTGCATTTAATCGAAACTGTCTGACACCACAATCTTAGCGTCAGGCAAATTTGTGTCAAAACAATCTTCAATCTCATTATTTACTATTTATTATTTTATTTTTTGTGTAGATACATTGGGAAACTAGTTTGAGAAAAAGCCATAAAGTTTGAAATTGAAAATCGGAGAAAGAACACTTTAAGATGTCATTTGCATGACAGGGATAAGTAACTGGAAGCTCTCCACACGGCAAAATAATCTATTATTTGTCTTTTTTATTCACGAAAATATCAACATATTCTTGAAACAATATGCATTTATTTGCTAATTATAATTTGCATAAGATATTCATACTTCAGGGATTGTATTTTGAATATATTTTAGCTAGATAAATAACCCTGATCTATGTCTGAGTGATTTTTAAATTGCTTTCAACAAGTTTTACATTAGCTACTTTTTCCAAGCAGTGACAGTTATAGATAAGTGAACATTCTTGCTTCAGGAAATTAGTGAAAAACAAAAATAAAAGGTTCAATAGCTTTAAAAGCAAAAATGCTTTGTTTCTTGAAATAAGGGTACCTAAATGTTGTTGTTAAAAATCCTAAAATCAATATAAAAATGCTAATGGGATGAATAAATGTTACTTGAACTAAGAAAAAAATTAATGGATCATAATAATGGAACACTTGATAGAAATCATTTCAAATTTGGCTGGATTACGTACACTCCTCTGAAATGCAGTCTTGTGTGGTCTCATATCAAACAATGCTTTAATTACACATTATAGTTTTAATTCACCATGTCATTACCAGCATCTCTTCAGCTCAGCTGGCAGAACATACTGTTAACAATGCAGAGGTCAAATGTTTGATTCCCTGGAAACACATCTACTAAGAAAATATATCTCCTAAATGCATTTTAGGTTGAATTGAATATATATATTTTAATTGTTTTTAGATAAAAAATAAAAGTCAAGGGTCAGACAAGTGCAAGTGCTTTTGTGTAGTTATTTGAGATTATTTGAGTTTAAATCAGGGTTATTAACTCTTTTGAGGAAGCAATTTTAATACAGTCTGCACTAAAATTGCTTAATATTCAAATTTCATTAATATTCCTAGCAGCTATAATTATGTTAGTTCCAAGTAATTTTTTTCCTAACACATTCTGTTTTTGCTTACTATCAGGAATATTTTTGCTATATTTGAGACATGCATTTTTGCAGTGTAATGTGAAAAGATGTAAATAATTTGACAGATGTGAATGCTGGCACAGCTGTCATGTTTATCTCTGAGGGCAATGGATGGCTCTGGGCTGTTCCTCTGAGACTCCTTGGCCTTGAAGTTGCTTGAAAGAAATTAATGTATTAATGTCTAAATCTTCCTCCTGCCACATTGTGAGATTCATATAGAGGAGGCTGGGATTAGTTGTCACACTTGTTACTCCAGAGTCCATTTCTGTATCGGAACACACCTTACATTTTCAGCTACAAAAAAGCTATTTCCACTGTGATTGTCCAAGAAGAAAGATACAGTTCGCTGAACACATCTTTAAGTGACAACATGCTATAATAGCAGTGCAGAGGTACAAAAATGTGTAAAAAAAAATTGTACCTTTAGGTCTACAACAGCTTGTCGCTGAGGGAGTATTTTTCAAAGGCATATCTTTGTACCCTTTTATCCCTAAAAGGTTCATTCTAGTAACGTAATCATGTATTTTAGTACTCTAAGGTACTAATAACACCTTTTAGGAGTAGGTAAGTTACAAAGCTGTCCTTCTAAAGATAACATATCATGAAAATCTGACTTTTTCCATGTTTGAGTGCTATAATCAGTCCCCGGTGAATATACCAACCCAGAAAATGTGAAAAAGGACAACCCACTAACTTTATTTTGGTAAGCCTTTTTCTGTCAGATTTTGTTCCTCCTTGACGTGGTAAGGGGATCTTATTATAATAGTACCGGCGCTTAAACTGCACATTACCACCCACGACGCTGCCATTTTGTTTTCGTAAGAGACAACTGTGTACTAGTTCCAAAACCACAGCAAAAGTTTAAGCAAAGCATGCTAACTGTTCTGTCGTTGGCTGCACAGACAAGCACAGTACACTATTTAGAGTCCCTCAGAGGAGACATAAAAGCAGTGGATTTATTGATTTATTTACTGTATATTACCCTGCTGCCACAGATATTCTCCTACACAGACATAACTGACTGTTGTGTGTTTTTAACATAAACTAACAATAAGACATGAAAGAGAACTTAGTTTAGTACTCACATGCAGTGTGCACTTTGGATGTGTGCACTCAGAAAACCCTGTATCAGAAGTCTAAACTAATATGGTTTAAAACACATGATTTCAGCGCGATATACATGATAATCAAAACCAAACATGTTTTTTAGCAGAGTATCTGAGGTATGAGCTGTAAAGGCAGAGAGATCTGAAAACCACGCCCACCGGGGGGTAAAACAATCCAACGCTCTCCATTGACTTTGTATTGCGGGAAGCTGCCTCCTTGTCATTTCTGACTTATAACAAAAATCAGAACATAATGTCTAAAAGCCTCTATGTGACAAGTTGAACAGTAAACAAGCCGAAAAAACACAGAACTAGGTTTTTATAAGCTGTCGACCTAAAAAACAAGCGTTTAAGGACGTGGCCTAAATGCGCTCTGTCTCTATTCTGGAAAAGAGGGGCGGGGCGCAGCAGCTTATTTGCATTTAAAGAGACAGTGTGTTTCTGCTTCCACTCAAAACGGCCATTTTCAAAATGATATTATAAATGATCTGTGGGATAGTTTGTACGGTGGCCGACAGAGGCCAACGCGCTGCAAACAAGAAAACACATGCAAACAGAAAAAAACGACAACAAATAAAGAAAACATCTTCATCAGTTTGACAACACAGGCGCTGCAAATCCTCGCAACGCAAACACAAATGCGGAAACGCGCTGCAAATTCTCACAACACAACCAAACTCAGAAACGCGCTGCGAACACACGAGGGCGCTGCAAACTAACAAACGCGCTGCATATAGCACGGTCCACAACGGAAATGTTTCAGGGGGACCTCAAAAAGTGACGAACTCATCTGGGACCTGATTATTTATATCACTATATTACCTGATTATTTATATCACTATCACCTTTAAGTGATACTATACTATCACTAAAAGGCGATAGTTCACCGATAACACCTCTGCTCTGACCAACAGCCACTGAAAAAATAATCAGGTCCCAGATGAGTTCGTCACTTTTTGAGGTCCCCTTGAAACATTTCCGTTGTGGACCGTGCTATATGCAGCGCGTTTGTGTGTTCGCAGCGCCTCCGTGTGTTCGCAGCGCGTTTCTGAGTTTGGTTGTGTTGTGAGAATTTGCAGCGCGTTTCCGTATTTGTGTTTGCGTTGCGAGGATTTGCAGCGCCTGTGTTGTCAAACTGATGAAGATGTTTTCTTAATTTGTTGTCGTTTTTTCTGTTTGCATGTGTTTTCTTGTTTGCAGCACGTTGGCCTCTGTCGGCCACCGTAAGTTTGAGCTGAAGTTTCACAGACACATTCTGGACACCTAAGACTTACACTACATATTGTAAAAAGTAGGGATGCACCGAAATGAAAATTCTTAGCTGAAGTTGAACAAAATTACACACTGGGCCGAAGGCCGATTACAGAAAACGATTTTTTGTGTTTTTTTTTTCCCCCATGTATTTTGCCCATTTTTTCCCCCATTGCATAAATTAAATTTCCTTTTTACAGTTTTGCCTTGCTTTTCAAAGAAAAAAAAAATCAATTACAAAACAACTGAACATTTTTATCATTCTAATAGACATTATACACAACCAACAAAGTGCAATTTAACTTTAAAATTAATAAGTTAGTAAAAATAATATTCTTTGGCCATTTTTAAGACCCCCTTCTTGAATCAGGCATTTGTTTTTATTGTACAAATAAATGCAGCCTTGCTGAGCAAAAGAGAATGTCATAATAAATGTATTAATAGAGCTGTTGTAATGATTGTTATCATTATTTTTGTGTTACATTTTTATTTTAACTTACAGAACAACAGTAAAATTACAATACTAACATTTATGAATGTTGACTAATGATTTTGGCGGAAAGCCGCAAGAAGACTTCAGTACTACTTTTTACTAAAGCAGCAGATTCTTGAATGATTCTCATCACGCAGATTTCCCTCGCACTTTGGACTTTGAAATCTGGCTAAGGAGCTCATGCAGCGCTGTCAGAATAAATTCAATTCATGCGTGTATTAGACAACATAACGTTCTGTAGTTTATTTACTAATGGTTTAAGGCCATTTTGTGATTTCAATCATCATACAGTAACCAGCAACAACCACACCCTTCTCCTCTGATGAAAGACATGTGATGCGATACTAAACAGTCTCGTGCTGTCGGTGCTTGTAATGATTTTTGCGTCTTTCTCTGACAGTTTCAAATGCTTCCACACTGCCGACATGTTTGCTGCATTAGTGCGCACCTCTATTTGATCGTGTCACATCATTGTTCGGTAAAATTTATTTGGCCTTTTCCTAGTAAAAAGAGACTTAATCTGTCTTCTTTAAGGGTACTACATCAGTGACATGCTGAGGTACTTCCTAAGGTTTCCTAATTTTGCACGTTTTTTTTTTTTCTGACAGTGTGGGCTGTTATCACAATTGATACCTGCCATTTAAAAGCTATTACTGGCTATTTAATGGCGTTTCAGGTAAATTTAGAATGTACAACAATTCATGAAACATCAAAAATATTAAAGGTCACACACACTATCTACCAACTATCAAGCCACTGTTTTTGCCAGCAGACCAAACTGTAATTGGAATGCATTTAGACATAAAGCATATCTGACAACTTATCCCAATAAAAATGTGACAAGCTGCTAACCTCATGCTTATGAAAGCATTACTCAACTGCTTTAAATCTTCTTTGATTATATAATTGATCTTTCATCTTAATTCATGCCACTGTAGGTATTTTTTTTTTTTTAAGATTTATTTTTTGGCATTTTTGCCTTTATTATGATAGGACAGATCAGACATGACAGGAAGCGAAGAGGGAGAGAGATGGGGGGCGGGATTGGGAAAGGTCCTTGAGTCGGGATTCGAAGACGGGACGCCCGGAGCGCAACGGCGCTGTATGTCGGCGCGCTGGCCACAAGGCTATCGGCGCAGACATGCCACTGTAGTTTTATGTTGTGTCATTTTACAGAATTGCAGCTATTACAGAAATGTGAAATATTGTCCTTTTTGTTTGAAAGACAGAAATCACAAAAAATGACTCCAAATTAAAGGAATAGTTCTGCCTGAAATTACATTTTTTGAATAAATGTATTAACGCTCAGACCATCCAGAATGGAAATTAGTTTTTTTACTCATCAAAACAGATTTAGAGAAATTTTGCATTACATCCAGCCTGATCTCATGGCAAAAACGTACCTTTGTAAACTTTTCTTCAAGACGCAAAACACCGCCATGTACCTTTCGTGACATATT